>NW_012026887.1:63227-63697 GCF_000956235.1 Wasmannia auropunctata
TATCCCCTGTGTGCCTTGTCGACTCAGTAAATTAAAGGAAGCGCGAGAATCGATTCCGAAAACAGACGGATCGTCGCGGAAGCAAGTACGGGAGTTTCTAAACGCGTGCGATTACGCGATAAAAGAGATAGACCCGGCTAAAGAAAACGCGTTAGTAAGAGCGATCCTAGGTACTAAGTTAACCGGGAAGGCCATGTACGACTTCCAAACTAAGGACATTCGCTCATACGCGCAGTTAAAACAGGAGATAGAAGCGTGCTACTTGGCAAAGCGAAGCGCAGCACATCTCCAAAACGAACTCTACGCACAGCGGCAAAAGCCCGGCGAGAGCGCGCGCGATTACGGAACGCGCATAGAGAAACTATCAATTGAATTTTACCAAGCTATCATAGAAGGTAAACCGAGAACAACCGAGCAAAAACTAGGGGTCCAAGAGACCGTTCAAGGAATAGCGCTCGAAATCTTTCATA
>NW_012026887.1:63717-64389 GCF_000956235.1 Wasmannia auropunctata
ATAAATTCCCTAAAAAGATGTATTACCCGGACTTTAAAAAGGTTTGAAATTTACTCTTTACGACTTTTAATATTATAGTTTTTGTAAAAGTAAAAACTAACATTGTTTATTTTTAATAATGTACATATACATAATTATACATATTATCATTTGAAAATTTAAAAAGTAAAAAATTATACATATATTTCTTTATATACATAGTTTTTAACTTGTTTATTATCTCGTTGACTGCCAAGATAAACTTTTAATGCTTGCCATGAACGTACTCTGAAAAAGCAACATAAAGTTGCCCATGATTAAAAACATCTTTGCGAAGATCTATTCCTACTCTGTCAAATGTCTGGCCTTGTGACTTGTTAATTGTCATTGCAAAAGCTAATTTTATCGGAAACTGTCTTCTTTTAAAAGTAAAGGGATATACATTTTTGCAATACAATGTTATACGGTTTAAGAAGACGACATCTCCTTCTTTATTACCTGTTAAGATTTTGCATTTTAATAAATGATCAGCAAGCTCTATAATCATTAATCTTGTGCCATTGCAAAGACCTTCATTAATACTGAGATTTCTAATCAACATAATAACACAATGTTTTCTTAAACGTAATTCATAAGGAGGAAGAGATGGCGGAGACAAAATATTTAAATATTCTGGAAGTAAAGTTTCACTAA
>NW_012026887.1:64409-64909 GCF_000956235.1 Wasmannia auropunctata
CAACAAAAAAGCAAATTGAAGATGAAGATTCACTCTTTCGAAAGCAGTAAACTGCATTTGCATGCGATTTTTTATTCGCGCCATGGAACTTGTCAAAGTTCGTAAAAAATTTTAGGATTCGTCGGGTCTCCTTTCTATTCGTGTAATTCTATGAAAGATCAGTAGGATCATTTTCTTAAGTATCGGTTTGGAAAGTAGAGATTTCAAGCTGTAAAATGCTTTTTTGATCATCGCAAAAATCGCATTTGATTGCAATTTTTTATTCGCGCCATGGAATTTGTCAAAGTTTGTAAAAACTTTTGGGATTCGTCGGGTCTCCTTTCTATTCGTGTAATTCCATGAAAGATCAGTAGGATCATTTTCTTAAATATCGGTTTGGAATAAAAGGTTTCATGGCATAAACTAAAAATCGCACACAAATGCAGTTTACTGCTTTCGAAAGAGTGTATCTTTACCTTCAATTTGCTTTTTTGTTCGGAAGAGCACACGTCTGAACTCCA
>NW_012026887.1:64929-66144 GCF_000956235.1 Wasmannia auropunctata
TTCAATGTATACGTAAAAAATAAAATTAAGGAATGCATTAGATAGCGTAATGAGGACCGCAGAAATTAAAAAGGGATTTCGATAACAAGTAACAAATTACGTGACAGAAAAATCAAAGATTGGAAAAAATCTCCAGCAGCATACTTGGCGTTTTTTATATATAAACTCATGGAAATATAATACATGCATTTTTTATATATAAACCGTTTTTTATATATAAACGTTTTTTATATATAAACTCATGGAAATATAATACATGCAATTCATGCTAACAATACATTATTTAATAGTAAATATTTTATGTAAATTAAAAAGAATAAATTACATATATTCACTAATAACTTTAAAATAATATGTATCAACGAATAATCTAGTAATGCCTTTAATTTCTATTTAAGATAATAGTAGTAACAATAATAATATATATATATATATATATATATATGCATATATATTACGGCTCTATAAGCTTAACACAATAGATTGAGGAAATTATCTTGGTGCTTCTTATAATATCTCTATGTAAATTTGATTACAGAATTATATTACGAATTCGAGTTTTATAATAATTTGAATTTTGTTATAAACATGATATTTACAGTAATATGAACAAGTTATTATTTAACATAATATTATTGTCCTTTAGTTTATAACATTACTGTTATAAAAAGTTTATAAGTAGAATTTATATTGCAAACTTAGTATATTTAAATTAATTTCAATTACTTTTATCAACTATTCTATGATACGTATGATACTTATATCAACGAATCAAGCATATGACACGTGCTGCTCTAGCAATAAAAAAAATATATGTATAACATATAAGTATTTATATTATAATTTTATAATATGTATATAAAAAACGGGCCCGCCAAGTATGCTGCTGGAGATTTTTCCAATCTTTGATTTTTCTGTTACGTAATTTGTTACTTGTTATCGTTACTTGAAATCCCTTTTTAATTTCTGCGGTCCTCATTACGCTATCTAATTGCATTTCTTGTTTTTATTTTTTACGTATACATTGAAAATAATACAACTTGGATTTTATTTGTTTAATTTAATACAATTTTTTTTTCGAGGTATATTATTTTTTTTAGTTTTTAATTCAATTACAATAAATATACTTGAAATAATATTTTGATTTCACTTCTTTTTGGTAGTGTTATATTTTTAATTTATTAAATTAAATTTTTTTAAAATCATGAATATGTT
>NW_012026887.1:66164-66906 GCF_000956235.1 Wasmannia auropunctata
TAAACTATTGCAATTGTTTAAAATCCATTATTTAACAATCAAGCAAAGATATCAATAATTCACTTGTTTGGTAATTGTTATTTAACATTAATAAATTGAAGGGAACAAGTTATAAATCTCTCTTGCTATCTGTTTGTTTATAATGCGATATTTAACAAATTAACGACGATGTCTGGAATCTGTATATGCGGTATTTGTTAGTTAGGACTTAAAAATCGGACTGAATTATTACAATTGTTTAAAAGTCATTATTTAACAATCCGAGTAAAAATATTGATGGTCCACTTTGATATTTGTTATACGCTGTTTGTTTAACGCTAATTCGAAACAAATTCCATTCTCTTATGTTATTTTCGATAAACAACAAAGATATAATTAATACATTATGCGTATCATGTGCTTTATGGAACTCAGTCGTTAAGGGCTGGCAGAAGAGACAGGCAAACTCATTTACACTTCATTTGCACTTCATTCATGATGCAGATAATATCTGTAATTTACATTTTATTTTTTAGAAGTGTAATATTTTGTCATAAGCCTTTTTTTAGCTTATTTCTTACAAAAATATGAAATCTATTAAAGAGCCAGATTTTGTAATTTTACTCTTAAAAATATTATAATAAGAAAAATCCTACCAAAACTCTTTAAAAAAAAAAGAAAAGATTACGCCAAGTATATAAAAAAGTAATCCGTACGTTACATCCTTCCTAAACTAAAAATATTATTTTACCAAATAAAAATT
>NW_012026887.1:66926-68636 GCF_000956235.1 Wasmannia auropunctata
TTTTCGGGGTATATTAATTACAAAATCATTTTCCGTGATTGTTATATATTGAAGATAATGCTACTTAGGTTTTTTTTATGATTTAACAATAGTTTTTTTTTCGAAGTTGTATTATATATTTAAGATAATACAAAGGTCTCATTTTTTTCAATCTAATACAATTTTTTCGAGGTAAAAACGTTAAAAAATATACTTGGCGGTTTTTTTACATTTTTAATGTCTTTTCCACGGATTTCACTAATTTTTGCTAAGTTATAGTTTACTTATATCATTCCTTTTTTTTTTAAATTCATATCATGTTCTATTTCATTCTATTTTTTATTTGATTTGATTCATATTTTATATAATATTTGTTTATTTATTTGACTTTATTTTATTTATATCATTCCTTATTTTTTATTTAATTCATGTCATGTTTTATTTTATTTTATTTTTTATTTGATTTGATTCATATTTTATATAATTTATATACGTACATTTTATTTTATTTTATTGAAAAAATGAATCGTATAACATCACTAAGATCGACGGCGACGACGTAGACTGTACAAACGCGGAGCAAGCGTGAGGTCGCGCGGAGGCGAACGCTGGCGAGATAGAGTACGGAGAGGAGACTCGATTAGGATCTTAAGAGAATAGAAAGCGATTTTACACGACACAGTTTAATAAAGACACTTTTTACACTATTTACAATTTCTTTGGTATATTCGCGATGGAATAAAACGGCTGAGCTAGCGGGGTAGCACGAGGTACAGCGCGGACACGTCTCTCTGAGATGAACTGCGGAAGAAGAGTCCCGGCGCTCCCTTGCTCCTGCCATTTATTAACGCATGCCCCTCTAGAAGGCTCTCCCCTATTCCTTGGCAAACAACGAGCAATAGCACCTTATAAGGTAATAATTGTCGGAGCCTTGTAGCAGGGCATGGGTTGTCATCTCTTGCTTTTTGCAAAACATGTTTGCTCGAGCGCGCCGTTTCGCGCGGCTCGAGAGAAGGCAGCCTGCGATTGGGCGCCGGTGACGGCGGCCGGCGCTGAGCGCGACCGTTGCCGCCGCGCTCGGGTTTGGGATCGGCATACGCGCGTATGCCGTGATCATGACTCATCTCGAACATAGACATTCACTTCCTTATTACATTTTAACATTTATTTCTTATTTATTTTTTACATTTTATTTTTGTTTCATTCTTTATTTGTTTATTTATTTGATATATAGTTTACTTATATCATTCCTTTTTTTTTTAAATTCATATCATGTTCTATTTCATTTTATTTTTTATTTGATTTAATTCATATTTTATATAATATTTGTTTATTTATTTGACTTTATTTGTTTTACTTATATCATTACTTATTTTTTTATTTAATTCATATCATGTTCTACTTCATTTTATTTTTTATTTGATTTACATTTTATATAATATTTGTTTATTTATTTAATTTTATTTATTTTACTATATCATTCCTTATTTTTTATTTAATTCATGTCATGTTTTATTTTATTTTATTTTTTATTTGATTTGATTCATATTTTATATAATTTATATATATATATATACAATTTATTTTATTTTATTGAAAAAATGAATCGTATAACATCACTATAAGATCGACGGCGACGACGTAGACATTCACTTCCTCGACAGCGAAGACCTAGACGATACCTAGACACTTAATTTCTCGACAGCAAACACGTAGACACTCACTTCCTCA
>NW_012026887.1:75345-76248 GCF_000956235.1 Wasmannia auropunctata
TTGGCCTATCTTATTCATTGTGAATAAATTTTATATTAATTTTTTATTTTAAAATAACAGATTATTTAATATTATAAGATTAATCTTATAATCGTTAACATTTTGCTTCAATATTAACTGCAGATATTTAATATTAACTGCAGATATTTAATATTAAAATTGTGATAATATTTATTCCAATGATCAATAAATAGTAAAAGAAATGTTATTTTTCAGGCAACGTGAATAAACAATAATATGTAGAAATAGACGATTAAAAAATAAGGTAAAATAAATGAGAAAGGTTTTCTATTTATCAAAGCGCTTCAGTGTCTAATAAATGTATAAAGAATATAGTAATCGTATTTATAATTTATTCTTTTTATTTTCAATCATTGTCAAGAAAATCGTAGTGGACAGTCGCTTTAGACCACTCTATGTTACTCTATATATGTAAGTGCGTAAGTGTGTACATCTAAAAGAACAATAAAATATATTTTTATCCATTTTAAATGTTAATTTGTCATTTATTTGTCGTTTATTTATTATTTATTTACTGTATAATTTATACCGTATATATTCAATACTTGAATATTTTTATATCACAAACATATCTCTCTTATATGTTGATACAATCCAAGATTTTACATTCTTATAAATAACGCATCATCCACCAGGCTGGCGAGTTTAGCATGAAATCGTGTGGCGTAAAAAAGCCGCGCAGGGTCACACCTCCGAGATACGTGAACGACAGACCCTTCATTACACGAGCGAGAGTCGAGACGCGAAAGAGAATGAGGCCCCTTAAGCTAGTCCCGAAGGGTTTTCTCCACGTATATTATACTTTATACATACATCATGTTAGACGCGTGAAAAATCGTTGCTCGTAATTTCATTCTAGCCACTCGAAAGGTTTGATATCGC
>NW_012026888.1:0-50050 GCF_000956235.1 Wasmannia auropunctata
TTTAAGTACTAAAAATATTTTTTTCTAATTATATTTGTGATGATTATGAGGCGAAATGTCAAAAATTTATATTTGTTAAAAAAAAACATTTAGCAATTTTATTCCATTGTTTTCGTATAAATCTTTAATGTTTAAACCTTTAAAGAACTAATCTTTAAATCTATAAATTGTTAAATTTATTTTTATCTTTTACTTCTTATACAATCTCATTTTTATTAAAAAAAAATATGTATACATAATTTATTGTATATAATTATTTCAATTATAAACTAAAAATAAAATAAAAGAGTTTAAGTAAAATTAATTAATTTTTTTTAATTAATAAAATAATGACCAAGCTCAATTGCAACTAACATTGCAGACAATCTCAAAATTTCGTTGTTCCTAATAACTGATAACTTTAAATTTTTCATATTTTATAATATACATATACATATAAATGCACCAAACCTGTTTTTAAAACTGAAAAATGATGAAGTATTGCTATAAAACATTTTGATATTCTAGCAATCAGTTGAAATTTTCAACCAAATTATTTTGATAGTCCAACAAAACTATTTTTAAATCAAAATTTTTAGACCTTCCAGTAAAATCATTCTTTCTGTGTATAGTCTTTGATTGATTTTATGTTGATAACTTTAATAGTAAATCAATTTCAATATTCACTAAACGCACAATACTCTTAAGATTTTAACATTGCCAAATTATTTCATGCTTATCACCAAACATGTAACATGTATCGAATTTTGTAAAATATAACAAATCGTTCTTTTCGCACATTCAGGTAATAAAGGAAAACGCCGCCTGGCCTTGGCAAACATAAATTTGATTCCGTGTGCATGAAACAATTTACTAAACAATATGTTGTGACATTTCTTTCGGATATTTCATGACATTTTGACTGTATATAAAGGCCTCATCGTACGTAGCTTCGTCACAAAGAAGTCAACGATTTTAGAGTTGTAAGGAGAAGCCGGTGAAAGTTACAAAATTATTTTTGATAATTGCACTAAAAGTTACTCATTTGTTGACGTTGTCGTGATTGGGTCAACAATTGCAATTAAAAATAATTTTGTAAATTTCATGATTCTTAGCTTCTCCGTACAACTCTAATATCGTTGATTTGTTTGCCTTGCGTCGGATGACCTTGACCTCTATAATTATGTACGAGGTGTTATCAAAGAATTCGGTGAATGTTGAAATAAAAAGAAACTTATTAAAAGACAAATTACAATTAGTTCTCTTCAAAATACTCCCCCTCGCTTCTAATACACTTATCCCATCGTTTTTGCCGCTCACCAAAGCAGCACTGGAAGTCCTTTTTCATAAGTGCCTTTTATAATTGCGCTATCGTGGCTGCCTTGATGTCTCGAATTAATTTTGAATTGAACTCTAAATATTATAAAGGCTTATTAGAGCATTTTAGAAACAAATATGCATAGAAAAAAAACCTGAAAAATGAATAAATGGTTTCATCCTTCATCATGACATCGTTCTGGTGTGAGCGATGTGTGACAATTGTCTTTTAATGTAATAACTTTTTTTTATCTCAACATTCATTGCATTTTTTGATCACATCTCGTATTTTATAGAGATAAGGTGATTTACTTTTCCTTATAATTTAATCGACGGTCTTGTATAGGGAGAAAGACCATATTATTATAGTATATATTAAGCGTTAGTCATATTTAATTTAATATATTTGTACAATTAATAATGATTTAAATACTAAAAATGTTTTTTTCTGATTATTTCAATTATAAATTTTAAAAATAAAATAAAAATGTTTAAATAAAATTAACTAAATTTTTTTAATTAATAAAATAATGACCAAGCTCACCAAATTAATAATGTTATGATAATTATCAGCCAAATTAATAAATATATACACATAGCTACGACACTTGTTAGCAACATTTGTTGTATATTATCTGTCCTTCCAATATGCCAGTATTGTATTCATTTTGTAATTGATGATCATAATATACTGTTGACAGTATTAGAAAAAATTCAAAAAATACAAAAAAAGTAAACATATTAATGGCATTAATAGTTATATTATACAAATTGATATTTTAATCAATATTTCGTTCTTTTTCCTTTTATTTCAACATCATTTCAGAAAACTGTATTTTTGTGAAACTTACTGATCAAATTTATATATAACCGCTTATCTCATTGAAGCTACTTATTATCCACTTTACTAATGAAAATGGGCGTAGTAGAAAAATAAATTCCTCAAACCTTAAGTTTTATTTTTAAAGATTAGTTTTCATTTTCAGTTAACTGTTATAACAATAATTAAATTAATAAAATAATATAAAATATAATTTTTACATCTTAAAAAGTATTTTAATTTTAATTGACAGTAACGTAAACACTGTTATATGGTCTTTCACGCTAGGTAGTAATAATTTTTCGATATTAGATTTGGTTAATTCCGACAATAATTTCTTTCGATATCTTTCGATATCGTAATGTACAGTAATGTAAACACTGTTATATGATCTTTCACGCTAGTAATAATTTTTCGATTTGGTTAATTCCGATAATAATTTCTTTCGATATTATCGCAATTCTTTGATGTATTTATACTAACACAAAAACATTATGCTTCTATTTCAAATACGAGAGAAAAAAGCCATTTAAAAATATCTTAAAAAATTAAAAATTCTTATTCCTTATTCATTTTTATGATAAAAATTAAGTCATTTTGTATATAACTACCTATATATATCCGTGTGTGCGAGAACTCGCGTGTTTGCTTATTTTTCTAGTCATTAACATAATTGCTAGTGTGTTGAAGTCATTAATTTGTATAAATCACGTGTCGACAGCATAACATGCAGAACAACGGCTGAAGACAAGGCATAAAAGTGTCTCTAAATGAAAACTTTGATATTGAAGATAAGACTGTAGTTTTTCAATCAACAAAATCTATATACATATGCTAATAATATCACTATTTTTTTAGATTAACTATTCTAAACACACTTCTCGCATACGATAAGACGTCTCAAATTTTTAAGACGTCTTATCCCAAGTAGCAAGGTGACACCTTAATAACATCAACGTCAAAAGATGTTATAGAAACGTTATTTGATGTCATCTTGCTACTTGGCATGCTTTGTTCGATTTTGGATATGAGTGCTGTTTGTGATGCCTTTTATGTGAGTTATTTTTGTCGTTTCTATTTCTGTTGTTTATTCGTGTGAAAACATAAATATTTACCAAGATCAAACAAGAGTGTAAAAAATAAGACTCAATCTCCTTTGCATACGTGATTTCTGATGATTTCTGATCGTACGATAATGAATATTCCATGGTCAGAATATATAATCTCGGAGTTAATATATTTTTCAAATATTATTATTATTATATGAACATATAATACAGTAGAATGCATTTTACCTAATTATAATAAATAAAAATTCATAATTATACATCTTATATTTATCAGATCATGTAATATATCTATTATCTATCGTTAGGTATTACTTTTGATAAATTTTAAACGAGGCTAATAAAATACACATACACAATTTATTTCTTTAATTAATATCATCAATTTTCCCTTATTAATATATATTATTTCATCATGATTAATAATTTGTTGCCGTTGAATGACATATTTCATTCCCATTTGCATCAGTAATTTATCATAATGAATGTAATATATATACATATATATACATAGTGAATATTTATACATAAATTCGCAAATCTACTACAATAAATTATGTATCATATTTTTTTTTAATACATACAATTTTTATACATAAATTCGCAAATCTACTACAATAAATTATGTATACATTTTTTTTTTAATAAAAATGAGATTGTATAAGAAGTAAAAGATAAAAATAAATTTAACAATTTATAGATTTAAAGATTAGTTCTTTAAAGGTTTAAACATTAAAGATTTATACGAAAACAATGGAATAAAATTACTAAATGTTTTTTTTTAACAAATATAAATTTCGACATTCGCCTCATAATCATCACGTTATAATTCGACACTCGATTAGTTTTACGCGAGATACACTATCGTTTTACCGGAATTCCTGATGACGTAAGTTACAAACCTGTAGAGTGAATATTGTGGTCTGTGAGTAGAGGCCTTCCCCCATTCCCACTACCTGATTCTGTCCTTGCCGCAAGTCACGAGACTCACGAGCAGAGCAGTCCGTTCTCGCTAATTCGCTACGCGTCGGCGCTCATCTTGTTTGCGTATTCTTGCGACACGTCTCGCTAGCAGCGGCGGGCGGTATTCAGCGGCGTTTTCCGTGATTATACACGTCACGACGACTCGCGACGCACGGACGCAGGATCAGGATCTCGTGATTTCATAGTTCGGCGAACGACCTTTACAAGTGAGTATCGGTGACGTATCCTATAAGATTTAGCGTAACGCATCGTTCATCCGCAGTTTATCGATGTTTCGCAATAAGAGCACGTCGTCGCGGCATTTCGTTGGGCGCGTCACCAATCCGTTTGTTTTCTCCTCCAAGGTGGATTACCTCTCCCGACTCCCTGACATATGCGTGACACGTGTCAGCCTATGAATAAATATAAATTTTACATGATTTAATATATTGAGATAATGTATCGCGATTTTATTCCAGCAAACTGTAAATTTCTACAATATATATGTATCAGAGTTGTTATATATATATATATATATATATCGCATATGCTGTTACCATAGTGCTGTACACAAATTGCAATTTCCGCAAGTTCCGTGATAGCAACGTAATTAGAGAGGAAGTTTGTAATTTAGTCTTCTTCTGTGTGCAGGTTCTTCCATTGCGACAGTTTAACTCTTCAATAGGCAAAATGAGCTACGGTTATCAAGTGAGTACATTTAATTTTTTGTTAAACAACTGAAGAGTATGTTTTTGCAAACCATATTTTTAAGAAAAAGAGTAGAGTTATACGTATGTGCATATGACAAGCTTTCTATTTTTGCATGAAAATATATTATATGAATCTATAACATTGTCTATTAACATAATTTATTAACATAGTTTAAAAATAATTATTTGAAAAAAAATAAAGCATGCTCATGGGATTGGTATTTGTTATCTATACCTTAATTGATATCCAAGGGGCCACCTGTTCAGTTTCCGGGACGAGCACGACCACCAACATCATTTGGGGCTCCACCTGATGCACCCTCTGCCCCTGGTGCTCCGTCTTATCCTCCAGTGGGCTTCTCAAATGCTCCATCGTCTTTTGGCATGCCTCAACCATACTCTCAGCTCTCTCAGGCGCCGACTCCCTATCCAGCACAGCCCATGTCTCCTCCTGGCTATGCACACGCACAAACCAATAGTTATCCTCCACAACAAATGCCGTATCCCCAATCTACGTCCACATGTTATCCCCAATCTACGTCCACGTGTTATCCCCAATCTACGTCTACATATTATCCCCAATCTGTGCCCGCATGTTATCCCTCTAATCAATCTGCACCATCCCCTTACCCGCAACAGCAAAATTATAATACATATCCTAATCTTCAAACAGCACCAGACGCTAAAGAATATTTTAACAATATGTCTCCTTCCCCCTATTCCTCTGGACCAAATACACATGCAGCTAATTCAATTCCATACCAAAGTGGAAGCTATCCCGGGGGGCAGAGGGTAAGCTCGAAATATTCTTACGCTGGTAATCCACCTACTGCTGCTGCGCGTGGTACTGCCCCAGCCCCCCGGGAGACATATCTGTTTACACCTAAGGTGAGACTAAGAATATAGTTCAAGATTTTTGTGAAAATTATAAACGAAATATTAAACATTTTTTTTGTACAGGTATTAAGGCAGCACTTACTGTAATCTTAACAGAAGTATCTTATATCTTGTGTTACTCTCTGTAGATTCTTATGCGTAAATTTTCTTAAAGTTTCCACGAATTTTGTTACAGATCTCTCCCACGGTTGTGCCTTACGATGGCTTTGATGCCAGAGCGGATGCGGAAAGTTTAAGAAAAGCTATGAAAGGGTTTGGCACCGATGAGAAAGCTATTATTCATGTTCTTGCAAATCGCAGTAATCTACAGCGCCAAGAGATTTCATCTCAATTTAAGACTCTTTATGGAAAGGTATATAGTTTGAAAAATTTTTAATGTTTTGTGAATGTTTCGGGGCTTAATACTACAGCGTGTTGCATTTCTGTTAATAGGATTTGATAAAGGACTTGAAGTCTGAGCTATCAGGAAACTTCGAAAAACTTGTTCTTGCTTTGATGACCCCCCTACCTCAATATTATGCTAAAGAACTCCACGATGCAATGTCTGGTATTGGTACCGATGAGACAGTACTCATTGAAGTATTATGTACACTGTCCAATCATGAAATTTCGATCATTAAACAAGCATACGAAGCGAGTGAGTTATCTAAATGATATTAAGACTACAAATTACAGTGATCAGCTTGATTATTATAATTATATTATTTAATAATTACAGTGTATGGAAGAACGTTGGAAGATGATTTAATCGGTGATACATCTGGCAATTTCAAACGCCTGATGGTATCATTATGTTGTGCCAATAGAGATGAGTCATTTAATGTGAATCAAGCTGCTGCAATGGAAGATGCCAAACAACTCTTGCAAGCTGGTAATTAGTGTAGAATATTTAAATATCTGTCTATATATTTCTCCTTTTTAATGTTATATTAATGTTATACAGGCGAGCTTCGATTTGGTACGGATGAGTCTACTTTTAACGCGATTCTCGTCCAAAGAAACCTGGCACAATTGCGACAGATCTTCACAGAATACCATAACATAACGGGCCACGATATTGAGAATGCGATTGAAAACGAGTTTTCGGGCGATATTAAAAAGGGTCTCCTTGCAATTGGTAAGAATAAGTTATAAGTGTGTAAGAGAAAACTCTCCACTAGAATGCTTAATAAAATTAATATTTTTCAAACAGTGAAGTGTGTCAAGAACAGAGCCGGTTTCTTCGCCGAACAGTTGTACAAAAGCATGAAAGGTCTTGGTACGGATGATAGCCGCCTCATTCGACTTGTTGTGACACGTTGCGAAGTGGATATGGGTGAAATAAAAAATGCATTTGCCCATCAGTATGGAGAGTCATTGGAAGATTTCATATCTGTAAGTTATCAACATATAAAAATATAAAAATATCACATTTATACTGAGATCTAATTCCCTTTTTTCTTTCTTTGTTTTTTTTTTCAGGGTGACTGCTCAGGACATTACAAAAAATGCCTATTGGCACTAGTGCAGACCTAAAATATTTTCGGTTATACATGAACTTTTTTCGTTGCATTTATCATTCATCTTTTTACAAATACGTACAACGTATGTATACAAAAAACTGTCCAACTTCTTTTCTTATTTTAATTTTTTAAAAGTTATGCCAGTGACAATAACGTAGCTTTGAAACATGTAAATGAACTTATTTTTATATGCAAAGTTTATATATGAAGATATTTTGAGATATATGTATATATCTGAGATATATATACACAATGCAAGTACTTAAATTCATGATTTTGTAAAATTATTGATGATTATATACAGAATCACTAGCCATATTGATGAATACTAACAATTTCAAATAGTTTTTCAAAATCACCTATAATTTTATGAAAGTAATTAAATATCGAAAGTGAATACACATTAATTGCCTTAATTTAAAAGATTCATTAATAAGTGCATTTAATTGTTATTTTTTATTCATCAATATATTTAGTTAGTGACTATAGAATTAATCAGTGATTTTCTAAACTTATTTTTTGTAATATATACTGTACATGTATACTATGTTAATTAACTGTGACTTATATTGATCGAATGTTCCTATATATTCTAAACGCTTCTGAAATGCAACGATAGTAAATGAGCTTTTAATGTCATTGAATTGTGCCAATATATACGCGTGCTTCGTATTGAATCTCAGTCCATAAAAAAAGAGAATCTCATAAGAATTTGCGAAAATACTGCGATTTTCTTTTCATTTATAATGAAAGTATACGTGTACCTTACAGATCTAAAGATATTTTATACATAAATGATATACATAAAGATTATATTTTTGCGCATGGCATAATATAGTATTTACATAAAAAAAAATTCTGAAATATAATAGTTTTATATATTCTATATTTATATTTATCAATGTTGTATATTCAAGTTATTACGTATATATGTATAATTGCTTCATTCATTATTTCGATTATTGTATTTACTGTATCTGTACAAATAAAAATTTTAACTGGTATAAGCAAAATGAAATTCCGAAGTGTTATTATTAAAGATCATAGCCTTAAGTATAAAGTTTCTGTCTATTATATCTATAAACATAATGCATCAAAATATCAGATCAAGCAATGCAGTAGCCAAGTATCAAAAAATTTGGTATCGGATAAATATCCTGTGACTGTCGACGAGATACTATTAAAGACAATTTTATGGATTCGAAGTTATAGACCAATATTATTATATTAGATATTAAATCAAATACATTTACATGATATTTGAAAACTACTGAATTTAAACACAAAATAAGCACATAGAAAATTTTACTTATTAATTATAGAATTATCACGGTGCAAAAGATCCATGTTCTAAAAGACTTCGCTCCACTCTTTGAATTGTTTTTCGAACAGGAACACACCGATTAGGCTATTGCTGTCTGTAATTCTCCGTCTTTCAGGATTGGTTCCGCTCTTAATTCCTTACATGTGCCTTGCACTCTTATATTCCAAGGTATATCCGCTCGTATCGTATATAATGGTCCTTGCCACTGTCTGGCCTGTTGTCCGCCTTCCTATGGCCTACTGCTTTCGTACACGTGCCGCACGTCGGAACCAGTCATCGGATCGCTCTATTTGTGTCGTCGCGGAACATCGACAAGGTTACCAAAAATTTCGGCACTCTCTACTACCAGAGAGAAGCCTGCTTCTCTCTGCTACTACTAAAGAGAATCTGCACAGGAGAACTTACCGCTCTTCGATTTTGCGGTTTTCCGTAGTAAGTATTAAATGCATTCATCTAAAGTCTAAAATAACCAACGCGTTTATCGGTAACGATAACAAATTTTCTTACTTAAATTAATAGTTTTATTTTTATTATTTATATAGCACCGGAACGAAGATGCTACCAGGAAAAATATATTCTGATTGCTGTAACAATTGGTTCTATGACGCCCATTACAATAACAAATACATCTATCATCAAATTAATAGTTTTATTTTCATTATTTATTATATATAGCGTCGAAACGATGATGCAAATTAGGCACTGTATACACTAACGGCTGTAACAATTGGTACTGTACGTGATGCACCGCATCACAGAATTAATGGTTACAGCCATCAAAATATAACGTCGAAACGATGATGCAAAATTGGGACAGTTTATTTTGATGGCTATAACAATTAATTGTGACGTCAGAAGCAAGAAAGTATAATAATAATCACAATAATAATCTTGTAAAATATATTTAAATAGAAATATTTTTCAGTAAAACATTCGAAAGAATTTGCAATCGGTAGAAAAGACCTGTAAGATATCGAAAATTACCTTTCTGTTTTGATGAGAAATTAAATTGATTTATTTCTATATATTAAACTAATTCGACAATTTGTCACAGCTTTGAATTTAGCTTATTTCATTTTTGTATAATTAATTTCCAGATATATTTATTTAACAATAAGGAGAGTTTTCGGTATTTTTACAAATCGATTCAATCGATTGTGAGTGTTGATTTATTGAAACATTTCCATACAACATTATATTTTTGAATTTTACAAGAATTTTTATTGTGTACTTTCTCGTGTCTAATGTGACAATTCTTAGATAGTAGTGGTGAGTGAACAGGAACTTTAAGAAAAAGAATCTAAAAGAATCGTGGTGTAGTTCACTTAATGCTGCAAACGTTTTGAAATATTTAATTTCAAAACATTTAATAGGGATCAATCAGAGTTTTACTAATTGACCAATCAAAGAACGCTTCAATTAAAGCATTATTTGTAGTGTCAGGTGGACCTTGGTCGCACAGAACGCGATATTTCTCCTCCCACGATTTCCTCTCACATTTCCTCGATGTTTAGTCATTTTGACAAATACATATACACAGCGTATATACTCTATCAGGGATTGTAAAATATGGCACAGAGTTAAAATCGTTGGACACCGTTCAATACGCGTCCCATTGCGCGATATTTGTAGATTTACAAATTTATACTGTACACGTAATCGCGATAAATATTCGAACGAGCAACGTCAGTTATATCGCAATCGTCGGGCAAACGGCTCGATGTGATTCGCGTAAAATTAATAATAAATCATTCACGAGTCTGGCCTGATCCGCGACAGGCGTCAGTCGCGAGATAAGGAATCAAATTGCAAACAGTTCAAATCGAGCGTCGTCGGGTTGACAATAAGTGTACCGTCGCGGGGGATCCGAATTGCAAAATGGGCGCCGATCCCAGACGCACGGTCCTGGTGACCGGCTTCGGCCCGTTCGATACACACTTGGTGAACGCCAGTTGGGAGGCGGTAAAGGAATTGCAGAAACTTTGGGAGAACTCCGTGGAATTTTCCGACGTTAAACTGGTCGCGGAAGAGGTTCCGGTTTCGTACGATTACGTATTCGAGCATGTCCCTCAGCTCTGGAAGGAACACAATCCTTCGGTAAGTATACCAGAGTATCACAATTCGAATTGTGCAATTTTTTCATACGTATATACTTAGTTTTTTTTTTGTTTTAGATTGTCTTGCACGTGGGTGTGTCGCACAAAGCCAAATTTTTAACGATAGAGCGTCACGCTTACAGCAACGGCTACGACAGGCTCGACGTATGTAATAAATGCCCCGACGAAACGGACGTCGTGTGTAACGTCTTGGAAACTGGGATAGATGTCGAGGAACTTTGCGACAATGTGAATAAAAATTCCGAGAGAAGCGGCTGCAAGGCCTACCCCTCGCAAGACGCCGGCAGATATTTGTGCGAATATATATTTTATCAGTCTCTCTCTATCGAGCCGACAAAGACTCTGTTTGTACACGTTCCGGATTTTCACAAGTATTCCAGTGTACAAGCTGCAAATGGTTTATACGATATTTTATATTGCCTACTAAGAAATTTGAAATTCTGTTAACAGTCTATTAACTACCAGTAATTAATAATAAGAAACAATAATATAATTTCATATATAAATGCACTCAAGGCCTATGTACTTTCTTACGCATATGCAATATATGATAAAAATGGAAAAGTTAAGAATGTAAGATAGAAAGTACTACGACGTAATATCAATTAACGCAATGTGATATTAACATGGGACATGGCGTACGATTATAACAAATACAAATTTTATTTTTGCTGTATGGATGTCCAGCTTTAATATAAATGTAAATAACATTCCAATAATACTGTGCCTTACAACTCATAATCCAGGTTGAAATTTCGTCCGCGCGGGTGGAATGTTATATCTGAGCTCGTGAAATTCTGGCTTTCCGATCATCGATGCAACGTGGCCCATCTGAATCGTGCAGTCGAGATTTAGATTCGGTAGCAGCAACGTGCATTCACTCTCCAAAATGCACGCTAATCCTTTTAGTAACTCGATGAATCCTATAGACGCTGCTGCACGCTGTATAATCTGTTTACCTCCTGTGCGACAGAGAATAATATTATTTTACAAAAAATGTAATTTAAATCATGCACAATTGCTTTATTTTTTCCGTATATATAATTTACCTTGTAAAAGTTCTGTGTCTTGTCGGGCAATTTTCTCGCATGTCTTAAGATTTTTTAAATATCGGACTGCAAGCCAACTTGCCGAATCCATATGAAGGAGCGTTTTGTGTGTAGCTTGTCTTTTTGGTCAGTCTGACCGGGAAACAAACTGGAGAATCTTTAACCGTGTCTAATGGATCCAAATTGCTAAAATTGTCTAACCACGATACAATGTCAGATCCCGGTTCTAATAATACTGTTAGCATTAAGTTGGATTTCTTTTTCGTGTCCGCCCAGGAATATATAAATCCATACCAATCGTTGTTCAACATATAAAGGCCTGCCATGTTTTCGCTACCTATATCAAAATATAACAATGCTCAAAACTTATAGAATTAAAAAACACGTTAACAACATGAGTCTGATCGAATTCGTTCAAACGTACAGTAATTATTACGCAACATATCTTACATATCTCAATCATTCGTTTGATTGCAGAGACAACATTAAAGTACTGAATTTTGAACCAAAATTATTATAAAAGATTCATAAATAATTTCCGAAATGATTCATGTAAAAGAACAATCGAATGGATTTAATTTAAACAAAGATACAGAACTGCTCGACAAAGCATATTTCAATATACTTGACAGATTTACCTGGAGTTCCATGGTTATAAGAAACAAAAAAATTTGTTTATATTATTGCCACTGTTTATCATTTATATTTTATTCGATTCCATCGAAACGCTCACTTGTGTTTGAAAGTTCGTACACTGTAAACTGTAAAAAAAATCGCGTGCTCTGTCTCCCAGCAGTCCCAGCTATACAGCGGACTTGGTATTATTACATTTATTATCAATAAGTAATTTAAGTGCATAAGTTAGACAAACGGAATTAGGAATTTATATTTGTATAAAGAAGAACACGCAATCAATTTTAAAATGTAAACTTCTTTCACTAGATAGACAAATTCAAACAAAAAAACGGACTTACTCTTTTAAATCATTTAACAAATAGAATATCAAAACAATTAAAACACTTTCTTGCATAAAAAACGATGAAGCTGTATAACATTTATTTATTAACTGATTTGTTATACATCGACGTTACATTTTAATTTGGACTCTTATACACCGACTTTAATGTAGTAAATTGTAATGTTTCATTAGACATGCGGATCGAGAGCGTATGGCAGCAGATTAAACTATTTTTGATAATTGCATTAAAAGTTAATTACTCACTTGTTGCTACCGTGATTGCGTTAACAATTATAATTGAACGAAAAATTTTTTAACATATTTTTAAAAAATCATAATTTTTTCGTGTATTCTCTCTCTTTCTTTGGAATGTAATGCTAATTAATAAAATTTTTTTAGCAGTAAAACTGAAAACGTTGCTTCAATTTTTACATTAATATACTAATATAATTATTATATTAATATGTATAATTAATTATATATATTATTACATACGAATATATTTCCTATATAATTATATTATATATAGGAAATTGATAATTTTTTTTGTTCTCCTTAACCGGATTACGGAACTATGCATGACGATTCAAGGCTTTTATATAGGATCAAAATTCATGACGTAATTAAAGTATCTTATACTGGATCTTAAAAGCGTGCTGCAAATATGAGAGTTGATCTTTTAACGTGCATTTTTTTATAAAAATTATTTTTTTTTAGCTCTCTCTCTCTCTCTCTCTCTCTCTCTAACAGTATATTTTAAAAATTAATTTGTTAATTATTCAATCATTTCGATTCTGTAATCATATCTACGTCATTATGTTGTAAAAAAACGATTAGACGTTGATTGCGTGATATTGTATGAAAGAGGGAAGAACGAAGACGGGAAATTAAAAGACGAAGTGAAAAATTGCTCTAGAGGTATTATGGATACACATCTAATGTAAATCTATGTATTTTCTTTTTTTCTTATTTTTGAGTCCTTAAAATCGCAATACCACAATTTAAGTCTTTCTATTTTATACGCGGCATTCACTTTCCGATGGATCGACTTTCGCGGTTGGGATTCTATCGAGCAACAATGGCACGCGCGATTCTCGAAGTCGAAATAGTCGAAAGAACGAAATGTACTCAAAATGTATACATTATAATACCATCGATTATCATACAATATAGTAATATTATAGAATATAGCATATAGTATAGTATAGTATATTATATATATTATTGTATAGTTATACTCGGAATGCCTCATGCTTGTAAGTCATGACTCATGCTGCAGTCGACTAATTGACCTTGTTTCTTGAATCTGTCGAATCTTATCAGCGTGGTACGGTGACTCTTTATATTAGATCGGATATCCATATGAAGACTTCTGTTCACTCATCATTACTACTCGTATCCCACATTGTGACGTCAGAAGCAAGAAAGTATAATAATAATCACAATAATAATTGTAAAATATATTGTAAAATATATTTAAGTAGAAATATTTTTCAGTAAAACAATCGATAAAATTTGCAATCAGTAGAAAAGACCTATAAGATATATCGAAAATTACCTTTCTGTTTTGATGAGAAATTAAATTAATTTATTTCTATATATTAACTAATTCGACATTTGTCATAGCTTTGAATTTAGCTTATTTCATTTTTGTATAATTAATTTCCAGATATTTATTTAACGATGAGGAAAGTTTTCGGTATTTTTACAAATCGACCCAATCGATTGTAAGCGTTGATTTATTGAAACATTTCCATACAACGTTATATTTTACAAGAATTTTTATTGTGTATTTTCTCGTGTCTGTTGTGACAATTTGAGACAGTAGTGGTGAGTGAACAGGAACTTTAAGAAAAAGAATCTAAAAGAATCGTGATGTAGTTCACTTAACGCTACAAACGTTTTGAAGTATTTAATTTCAAAACATTTATTATAATAGAGACCAATCGGTTTTACTAATTGACCAATCAAAGAATGCTTCAATTAACACAAGTTTGTAGCGTCAAGTGGATCTTGATCGCACAGAGAACGCGATATTTCTTCTTCCACGATTTTCTCCCACATTTCCTCGACATTTAGTCATTTTGACAAATTCATATACAGCGTATTCTCGTATCAGGGATTGTAAAATATGGCACAGAGTTAAGATCATAGGATATCATTCAATACACGTCCCATTGCGCGATATTTGTAGATTTACAAATTTATACTGTACATGTAATTGCGATAAATATTCGAACGAGCAATGTCAGATATATCGCAATCGTTGGGCAAACAGCTCGACGTGATTCGCGTAAAATTAATATAATAAATCATTTACGGCCTGATCCGCGGCGGGCGTCAGTCGCACGATAAGGAATCAATTTGCAAAGTTTAAATCGAGCGTCATCGGGTTGACAATAAGAGTACCGTAGCAGGGAATCCGAATTGCAAAATGGACGCCGATCCTAAACGCACGGTCCTGGTGACCGGCTTCGGCCCGTTCAAAACACACGTGGTAAACGCCAGTTGGGAGGCGGTGAAGGAATTGCAGAAACTTTGGGAGAACTCCGTGGAATTTTCCGACGTTAAACTGATCGCGGAAGAGGTTCCGGTTTCGTACGATTACGTGTCCGAGCATATCCCTCGGCTTTGGAAGGAACACAATCCTTCGGTAAGTATATCAGATTATCGCAATTCGAACTGTGCAATTTTTTCATACGTATATACTTAGTTTCTTTTTTCTTTTTAGATTGTCCTGCACGTGGGTGTGTCGCACGAAGCCGAATTTTTAACGATAGAGCGTCACGCTTACAGCAACGGCTACAACACGCTCGACGTATGTAATAAATGCCCCGACGAAACGGACGTCGAGTGTAACGTTCTGGAAACTGAGATAGATGTCGAGGAACTTTGCGACAATGTGAATAAAAATTCCGAGAGAAGCGGCTGCAAGGCTTACCCCTCGCAGAACGCCGGCAGATATCTGTGCGAATATATATTTTATCAGTCTCTCTCTATCGAGTCGACAAAGACTCTGTTTGTACACGTTCCGGATTTTCACAAGTATTCCAGTGTACAAGCTGCAAATGGTTTATACGATATTTTATATTACCTACTAAGAAATTTGAAATTCTGTCAAAAGTCTATTAACCACCAGTAATTAATAATAGGGAACAATAATATAATTTCATATATAAATGCGCTTAAGGCCTATGTACATTCTTACGTATATATATGCAATATATATGCTAAAAATGAAAAAGTTAAATGTAAGATAGAAAGTACTACGTAATATAAATAACACATGTGATATTAACATGGGACATGGCGTATGATTATAACAAATACAAGTATTATTTTTGCTGTATGAATGTCCAGCTTTAATATAAATGTAAATAACATTCCAATTACTGTGCATTACAACTCATGATCCAGGTTGAAATTTCGTCCGCGCGGGTGGAATGTTGTACCTGAGCTCGTGAAATTCTGGCTTTCTGATCATCGATGCAACGTGGCCCATCTGAATCGTGCAATCGGGATTTAGATTCGGTGGCAGCAATGTGCATTCACGCTCCAAAATGCATGCTAATCCTTCTAGTAACTCGATGAATCCTATGGACGCTGCTGCACGCCGTAATCTGTTTACCTCCTGTGCGACAGAGAATTATCTTACAAAAAATGTAATTTAAATCATTCACAATTGCTTTATTCTTTCCATATATATAATTTACCTTGTAAAAGTTTTGTGTCTTGTCGGGCAATTTTCTCGCATGTCTTAAGATTTTTTGAATATCGGACTGCAAGCCAACTTGGCGAATCCATGAAGGAGCGTTTTGTGTGTAGCTTCTCTTTTCGGTCGGTCTGACCGGGAAACAAACGGGAGAACCTTTAACCGTGTCTAATGGACCCAAATTGCTGAAATTGCCTAACCACGGTACAATGTCAGATCCTGGTTCTAATACTGTTAGCATTAAGTTGGATTTCTTCTTCGTGTCCGCCCAAGAGTATATAAATCCATACCAATCGTTGTTCAACATACAAAGGGCTGCCATGTTTTCTACCTATATCAAAATATAACAATTAATAAATTAATGTTAATTTAATCAGATTCAAATCATTGCTCTTTAGTAAGACATTAACTTTTAATGCTCCATGAAGTAACACGCAAAAAGAGGGCATTTTCCCCTCGTCTCCATTTTCATCGGTGTCCGAGTCCTCATCTAACGATATACCCTGCATACTTGAATTTTTCTCTGTTGCCAGCGGCAGCACTAAGTGTCTGGAAATGGAACTTGGACTACCAACATCCCCTACAGATATAAATCCACATATCTCTATAGTTTTTGATATCGCCAAGCCCGGGGCCAATTCGAAATCTGTCTTCTTTGTATAAAGCTGAAATGTATACACGTAATGCAGTGTCTAATTGTTTATAGCAATCTAACATACTCTCGTAATGTTTACCATGGGAGCTGGCGACAATAAAATACGGGAGCCCAAATGGCCGCACTTCAGGTATCCCTGGAAGGAAACGTAATTCGCTTCGGCTAGCTTCTGGAAGCAAGCGGCGACGGAATACTTGCTGAGCGGCGATTCGGGGACCAGCACAATGCTGTCCCCGCCAGCTAGGTCGACTAAACGCTGATAGAGAGGTAAACCAATCTGCAAACTGGGGTCTGAAAATGTAACAAGTAATACATTAAAATATACGAAATAAAGGTAAATATAAGTGACGTGTTTTCGCGTTTTCGACTTACCCTGCTGCGACCCGATGCAAACTATACTTAATTTCCCCGGGTACGGGAAAGGCAGCGGAAAGGGATTTATGTTATCCTGCGCGACGTTCAAAGAGCTCAGAGAATTGCCCAAGGACATTGGTCCCACGCCAGGATTGCCGTCTGTAATTAATATCACCTGGCAGGCCGTGGCGTTGCCCCATTCCGCCATAATTACATTATTAACTCCGTGTAACGCTCCCTCGATGCACGTCTTGTCCCACTCCTCGATAGTTTGTAACTTTGCGCGTATGCTGTCGTAATCGCGGGTGAAAGGGCAAACTATTTCGTACAGTGATGAAAATACAATCTGAAAATTTGAAATTCGTCGAGTTACCGCGTATCGACGTATAACCATTGTACCCCGACACTCTGGCATCAGCCTGTTCTTACCAGCGATACAAATTCCAATTTTGAGTTAACTTGCAAGTAGTGTAGCAGAGCGTTTATGCCGTGCACCGCTAAATGATGCCGCGTCAGTGGTTCATTTTGCAAATTGTCACCCGTCCCACTTGTCAACACGGGTCTCCTCATCGAGAGAGAGACGTCCAACGCTATAACCGTAGGCATTTTGACGTAACCAAGTTCCGATCAGCGTAATTAAAAATCTCTGGAGACTCTCGAAGATCCCATAATATATATTTGTTAGCCGCGTACAGCTTTTCTCTGCTGGATCTGCATAGACTTCTTTGAAACTTGCCAACTCGCCAACGCAGTAGGTTATGTGGAGAGGTTATGTGCATCAAACTTTCCTGTGTTTCGATTTCTTTTCTTCCTCGCGAGAGAACAGTTGCTCACCTCGAGTCAATAAATATTTTTAAAATGTTGTTAACAACACTTCTGTCACGCTAATGCATCTCTTTGGTTAATAATGTTGCCGTGTACCGGCCAGTACCGACACATCGATTTTTGCGAGTGTTCGAATACTCTAACCTATTCTGAGTATTTCACTTCTGTACACAAGTGTTTACGTTTCGTACACTGCCCACCACGTCTAATAAAATTCTATGGACACATAAGCATATGTTTATTTTAATTTTTTCTTTTAAATAATAGCAATTAAATTAGAATTTTCTGCGATGTACGGACATATATTTTTTATTAACAAATAAATTATCTATATAATTATTTGTACAGTATAACTTTTACAGTATAACCTTTACAAAAATCAACATTTTATATTTGCTTTCCCTTCTCTTCCAAGAATTTTATACAGAAATTGTACTAAACATAATTATTAAACAACGCTAAATCTATCTAAGATTATACTAAACTTAATTATTAAATAACGCTAAATCTATCTAAAATTATACTAAACTTAATTATTAAACAATGATAAATCTATCTAAATCTGTGACACAATTATTGTCTATGACTAATTAAATAAATTTTATTTTTTTAAAAGCCGCTTTGTTCATATTTATGTACATATATCACATTAATTTGTACCTAGTTCAACAAATATAACATCTTCTCAAGGGCTAACGATAAATTATGATAAAAGACTTAGATACCTCATGTTGATATTTACAAAAAAAAATCCATAAATGATCTAAATATACAAAGAGCCATCAGCGGGGCCTAAATATCTCATAGAAATTAATATTACGTCAATTAATGTCCACACACCCAGTCCGCCAAAACTAAAAAGCTTGCCGATACCCTCCTGCCAGTGTCCCAAGTAAAACCTGCAATCCATATAAAATCTTGTGTGAGTTCATACTTAATCGATTTCAAATAGTATGCTTGCAAAGTCATAAAGTACCTATCTGCGCCAAATCCTCCGAGAGTAATGCTTAGGATCAAAGCTGTGGACCAACGATATCCAACTGTCCAATTACAAGGCAAGTTCTTCATAAACTTCCGTCTACCCAGACATATTATATCATTGTTTACTGTACAATTTGTTCTACAACAAAAATATTCAGTCAGTATCATTATGACATATATGTATGTATATATATATATATATATATATATATATACATAAAACTCTCATCTGTTACAATAATGATAAATGAAATAACAATAATTGAAAAAATTGAAGTTTATAGTTAAATATGCTTATATATATATGTATGTATATGTACACACATATATATTCTTTTTATATGTACAAATATATAATATATATAATTTTAATGTAATAATTGATTGCAGAGGAATAAAAATATGGATTTTTAAAGTATATTAAAATTGAATTTCAAAATTAATATTACAAAACTTTGATGCGATATATATATGAGATGACAGTATACAAACCTATAATATTGCTGAGGAGACGCTACTGAGCTACAAGAATTTTTCTGATGACATTGATGCTCCCAGTGTTCAGTTTGATAACAGAATCGGCATATGTACTGCTTCGAAAAAGTCTGTTCTCCCTGTCAATAAATGAAACATCCAATTTAATTATGTCTCAATATATTAAAGAACTTGAAAGCTTCAAGCTGGAACTGTAGAACTGTAAAAATCTTTCTTTACGTACTGTACAATCGACGTGCTCCATCACGGAGCAGTTTGCCTCAAGCATTGCCCCATATATGCAGCTGTAATCCAAGTTGCACTTCAGGCATTCTCCGCTCAATTCTACGCAAGGTATCCCGATCGGGCACAGGCCAGCCATTTCCTCCTGCGATTTAACAATCCGATCTGTACTCGCAAGTATCATTACATGGAGCTATTACTTGGGTTTAAAGGGTCTCACCTTCTTGCTGCTGTAGGCTGGCGTTGAGTTTACGTTGGCTTCCTTCACAGCATAGCTGGTCGCAGTGCCTGCAACAATCACAATGAATCACAATGAATACCAAGTTACAGGTGCATGTAAAAAAAAAAAAAAGAAATCAGAGTTACTTTAGCGTTTCAACATTAATGCAAATACAGGTTTCACCCCTCAACGTTGACTCCTACAAACATTTCACGTGGAAATCTTGTCCCGCCAGTCCTCACATCGATGGCTAGGAACGAGGTTACTCACCGTAATCCATGCGAGCCTCCTGGACGGAGGTTGACAGGAGCGCCATGAAGAGAAATATCACGTTCTTCGAGTTGATCCGAACGACATTCATTCTGCCGCCGGGATTCCTCTCACCAGCCGCCAGTAGCTCGACTCGCCGTCTCAAGTCCCGCACTTTATTGTATCCGCGCACGTGAAACGGAGGCACGAATCGCCGCACGATAGCGTCCCAGGGCCGAGTATACACCTGGCGTCATTAGTACACATCAGCTGCTCGGGCAGCTCTGGACTCGAACGCGCGACTCAGACGCGTCGCGTTCTCTCAGATTCGCCGAGAACTGACAGTCGCCCGGTCAAATGCATGGCACCGATCTTCTCTTTCGCTATTTTATTTTTTCCTTTAATAGGTATACAATTATTTTCGCGAAACAAAAATCTGCAGTGTGAACGCGCGTGTAATGGGAAATAACAATATGGAGCAGCCAATCAGATGATCACTATACGCTGATCTTTCAACCTGGCTTCATTCCCTCTCTCATTTTCTCATTTATCGGAAATCTCACGCTTCCCATCACAATTATTTCCGATAATCCAAACCGGAATGCCGAAAGGGATTAACGATACCGAGTGTACCGAGGATGCACGCTGCGTCGCGCGATTTGCATTCCGGTGATATCGACGATACACGTTTCTGTAATAATTGACGAAGGAGTACTTATTTACAAATACGAGCGGTCACCTGCGTCAGCAAATACGGAGAGAGAGAGAGAGAGAGAAAAAAGAAGAAAACACGAGCATGACAGCATGAGTAAAGAGTGAAGAGCGAAAGGGGCAGCGTAAAAGCACGAGCGATGCGGCGGGGCTCTCGCGCGCGTGTGTATCGATGTGTGCACGCTCGTTTCCAACAATCAGCTGACTTCCGGTGACCACTGCGGGACGTTGTTAGGATGTTAGCGGGGTGTTTCGGCAGTTTCGCCTGACGGAGAGGTGTCCCCCTCCTCTTTTTTTTCGTTTTCGCGAGGAGGAAAAACGCGCGCGAGAGACACGCACAGTCCCCCCTGTCGCGAGATCGCGCGAGGTCGCGTGCTTTTTCTCCAGCAGTTCCGGCCGGGACGAACGAAGGGATGTGGATCGCCGCCTAACCAACGCAACGGAATAATCGTTTCTTTCGAAGAGATCGTGTCCCCTTATGTCGTTACCCGGTCTCTAAGCGGGTGATCGCCGTACGACGCCACATGGTAAGCACGATCGCGTTGACGACGGGATCGTCGGGGCAGGAGAATGTGGGTTTTTTTTCTTTGTCCGGGGAAAAGTATATCCTTGTAGTCCTCCGTTATTGTGTGTACATATGCGTGCGCGCCTTGGTCTTTGCAGGATGCCGTGTAACACCGTCGCCGTCAGCGGTCTCGTCGCGGGTAATATGAATTCGGAGGGGAACGATGAGCACGGTCAGGGCAAAGCGGAGGTCAGTGTGGACGTCGGTCTGAAGAATGACAAACAGTCCGTGGACCAAGACGCGATGACGTCCAAGGTGCAGCTGGAGAACGGGGCCGAGGAGCAGTTGAGGCTGAACAACAACGGCGGCGGCGGCGGCGGCGACTGTAGCATCAAGCTCGTGCTGCCAACGTCGAAAACCTCCGTTGTGCTTGCCAACGGGACGAAACCCGTGCAAAACCACCCCGTGTCTGATTGTGCCAACTCCTTGGAGCAGAACGTTTGTCAGGATGTGAATGTATCTTCCATGTTTGCAAACGCGACCGCCAGTGTCAAGCCTCAGACTGCGAACACCAATACCGTTAACTGTCAATTGAAGCATAAGACTGTCGTGAATGCGAGCCCGTTGAGTCTGCCTAAGTCCCAGATGCACTTGAATCTATCTTCCACTCAAGCGAATGTACACCACGGTCATAACTCAGCGTCAGCCGTTCTTAATTCCGCCGCAGCTACCGCCAGTGCTACGTTACATTCAGGTGTATCTACGTTAAATGTATCAGTAATGCCTCCTAATTTATCAACGATTAAATCAAACGACGACGCAGACATGAAGAATAATGTGGATTACGCATCTGCCATAGAGAAATGTCCTTCTAAGGTCTCTTGCAGTTCAGATTCTAGTCCGGAGGCTGACTGTTCCTGGACATCAAAGTCCTACGGATCTAAACGTGTACTGAATAACATAGGTGGTAGTATAGGCTCGACGAGCCAAGGAACTTGTTGTTTTCTGAGACCTAATATCAACGGCAGCAGAGAAGTTGCTGGGCCCAGTGGATTGCAGAGGGTAATGTTTTCTACATATATATAACATATATAACTAATTGAACGTTTATATTTTGCTCACAGAATTTAACGAGTTTTTCTTGCTTTTAGACTTCGCAGAGAGAGCAGGTGGAGCGAATGGATTCCAGTTCCGGGAACGAAGGGGATATGTCCGATGGAGAAGACTATTTCTACACTTATAAAGGAAATGACGATGCGATCCATTTGGATCAACAGGAAGAACTGAATCAGAATCACGCAGCGAATCAGAGGGAAGCAGAGGGACAGAACCATAGCGGTAGATCGAGTCCAGAGATGGATTACCTGGAAATGGACTTTGATCCTGGGCCTTCCTGCGAACTGGTAAGATGTTTGCCGTATTACGAAACCGAGTCGGATTACAATGTCCTTCGTTCTTCCCTCACAGGATACTGGAGATAGTGATCCGGCCTCTATAAACGAAGATATACAGAATATAGCGTTAGACAATATAGAGCAAGACCCAGTGCTAAATGATCTGAGTAGTGGAAAAGTCGTGTCTAGACAGGGATTGGTAGCGACGCCGCAGACTTCGAAACCAGCGGCACAGCATGTTAATCATACCGCTTACCAACAATGCACAAGTAATCAATGTACAGTAGAGCAAAGTGCAAAGTCAACTTACTCGGCTCCGTGGATGCCTAGTACTAGCGCTGGAACTGGTAAATCTCACTACAGCTCTTAGCAATGCAAATTAAAAATCGTACTATCGTTCGGGAAATATTCCACGTTGATATGAAATTTACAGGAAGGTGGGACAGTGCGACACTTTATCGTAATACAGGTTGCCCAGTACGCGAGTCGTACGGTTATCACAACACGAGCGGCGATCTTATATCGCCCGGTGATAATAGAGATTCGGATTCCGAATTATGGGCCGAATCCTCGACGTCATCTCTCCCGGACAATTCCAATTTGAATGCCAGGAAGGTTAATCTCATTTCTACGCTTTATCATCGAATAATGGCTAAGAAACTAATGCTCAATAAGCATGCTGCGTTTAATCAAAGCGGTGATTCCAATCTGGTTAATATATTTACTATTAAACAGATTTAAATCATGTTCAACGAACACTATGTCTTATTAAATTTTAAACAATGTTCGATGTAGGAAAATGAACTGTGTAACGAACGATTAGATGGGTTACCGCTAGTTGAAAAGGTAATGCTGTGGAGTGAGCAGGAAGCCACGATGAAGCAAGTCACGCAAATTGGTACCTCCGCCTGTGGTGCTACATCCGCAATTAATGCTTTGGTAATATTCAAGCACATAAATGTTACGGGACTTGTGAATTTCTACGGTAGTGTGACCGAATCTATTTGTATATACATAAATCATCTATTTTCAGTTGGCCTTAAATGTATCATTTTCCCTGGAAGTGTTAGTAAAAGGTGTAAATACGAGATTGAGGGAACTGGGTGTACCGCTACCGAGGTATCTTGTTAGTCGTTCAGTAGCAGGGGCAACTCATAAAGACATAGCACGAGGAATATCTCTGTCCACGAATGGTGCAGCTGTAACCAAGTTTTTTGCATTTTATCCAGAGAGAAAAGTGTCATTATCCCATTGGTTGCATTATTGGATTTCTAGAGGTAAGAAATTAAAAAATACGTTAGTTCTTACACAGATAATAAGATAGCTCCCCTACACAGATAATATTAATACAATTAACAAAAATCGAACCAACTCGACTCATTCTCTTTATTGTGTTGATTTTAAATCTCTATTGAGCCTCAAAAATTGATGATTGTGTGAATATATATATATTAAAAAATTGATGATTGTGTGAATATATATATATTCACAATCATCAATTTTTGAGGCTCAATAGAGATTTAAAATATATTTATATTTTCTAACAAATTCACACAATCATCAATTTTTAAGGCTCAATAGAGATTTAAAATCAACACAATAAAGAGGAATAATGAGTTGAGTTGGTTCGATCTTGTTAATTGTATTATTTATATATATATATATATATATATGTATATATATATATTATTGAAGTAATAAATGTCAAGAAATACAAGCACAAAATATATTTTTACATTTTAGGTGCTGCACCAATCGCAACATTGAATTTACAACATTGTGGAGAAGGTTGCGATATACCAGACGCATGGCATCATCAAATGATATTTGGTGTAGGACAGGCTGGTATATATTTAACAAATCCCTTAGAATGTTTACCTGAACAGGTTTGTATAATTGACTGAAAATAAAAAATATCATGCTTAAGTAACAATTATTTTGAAATTGATTTGATATACTTCAACTTTATGCTTGTGACATGATTTTAGCTTGTGTGGCATCAATTAGTTAGCCCCAGTATTTTATTAATACGAAAAACAGACGTTCTAGCGCATTGGAATGCAAATACAGATCTAACGCCGCTCGCGACAATGGATCAAAAGTGGCGCAAACTTAATGTCCTTGGTATGATACATGTATATATGCTATTTTTTTCATGTAGTTTTAATTGCGATAATAATTTTAATACAACGCATTTGTGGTACAGGGCAAGTTGTAAATATGGTGCGAGAATCAATGAGCCAAAGGCAGCAACCTAACGGTACGACCAGTGGAGCGACTCACATTCGCATTCCGGCGTCTTATCAAGCAGGCATTACGTTGGTCATGTGTGCCGATTCCGCCGCAGCCACCGAATTGTTACACGCAGAACAACTACCACTGCTCTAGTCTCAAATCGATCAAAAATTAACAAATCTGGACTGGTCCACTTGATTTACAGCAAATTTTTATTGGCCGGCCAGCCCACACAACGTTCTTACTCATAGTTCATTTTCTATGTAAACTATCAGGATGGATAATTTACATTTTTGACACAAAGCGCGTTTGTATTCAAAGAGAATATTATTGATTAAAATATATTTCAATAGAATATTTCTGTTTTATACATAGTTATATTCATTAATTATCAGAGATAGCTACAGAGATATTATAAATATACTTTATAGATGCTTGTATAGTCGGAAGTAAACTTACCTTGATATAATGTTCATTACAGATATTATTTCTAGGAAGAGAATACGAGATATAAGTGATACAAGTAATTTTTGACTTTCCATTGCTTAATTTCATTTCTTTCATTCAAATTTATTGATTTTTTTTTTAAGACTACGCCGCATGCGTATAGCTAATGACTGCAAGTTTATTTTACAACAATCCTACTAATCAAATATATGGACAGAAACATTGTATTTCATACAAATTTTTAATATAGAGTATCTTATTACACGTATTATCTCATGTCGAAATTACGAAGAAGTGTTTGTTATAGATATGGTGATGAAAGAATCTTGTGCCGATAAAGCCATAAATATTGAGTTTTATGTACACATACATAATGTATAGTCCTGTATACTTTTTCTGTTTTAAAGAAGTCCTTTTTAATAAGTCCGACATGCTAAAACGACGAGAGATATTCTTGTGATACGGAAAATTGTTAAATATAATCATACATTTTTTAATTTCTTACCTTTCCATAAAAGGTGCATGCATTTCTTATAAGTCCGACATACTAAAACGAGGAGAATTCTTGTTATATGGAGAACTGTTAATATACTCATACGCCATACCTGCTTTTTTTTTTAATTTCTTACCTTTCTATAAAAGGTGCGCGCATACTCGATGTAATAGGAGTTGGATTAGCTTCGTTAAGTTTGAAAACACTCTCGATACGCGCGATTTCTGTCGAAGTTGTGTCCATGCCGCAAAAAGCAGCCCAATCACTTACAACCATCCCGGCGGCAATCACATTGCTGCCTCTGTTCACCGTTCCAGTCTGGAATACCATTTATAAAAATCATTCACAGAAATAGAAAACTCTCGGAATTTTCGCTTGTCTTACCGCAAGTGGCACTTGCAGAAGTGAAGATAACTCATCTTGCTCCTGAATAGGCATATTTGGATGCACCAAACCACCTTGGTTAGATAAAATGGAATATGAACCGACAAGAACGTTACTCGCGATAGTTTGTCTAAATACTTCCACATTCAGAGTGTCGGCTAAAATTTCTTCAGTTTCCTGTGAAAATACAAAATTGGAGCCATTAAAGTAGCGTATTTCAGTTAGAAATTTCTTAAGTCAATATAACAGGAGATATGAAAAATTTACCTTATCCAAATCTGGATGAACTAAAGCGACATAATCATTACACGCTATAACATTGCCGAGAGCAGAGAGTCTCTCCTCCACTCTCTGCACTTTTACATTATCTGGCAAGGAATTTCGAATGTGTTGGAGTTCTGTGTCTGTTGTCGTGTTTGGTACTAATAGTCCGTTCTTGTTCGCTATATTGCAAAGATAAATTATTATGAGTAACATGTACATAGATAAGATATAGATAAGAAAATTTTCAACTTTAAAAAAATGTTTAATTTTTTACGACATTAATTTCTTCAAGAAATTTTCTCGAGAAGAAATAAGCAGAGATGGCAAAATGTTAACTACTCTTTTTGTTGAAACTACATTTTTAAAGAAACTAGAACAACAAACTTTCGGTGTAGTTCTTGACTATATAAGAAATTTCTTGAAAATCTTCAAACTACTTGTATAATCATTATTTATTTATTAAATAATGTATAATAAATTATTTCTATATTCATGTAAATATATATTAGATAATAAATTATTAGATAATAAATAGATAATAAAGTTTAAAGATTTTTAAGAAATTTTCCTACTGTCAAATTACATATACTCCGATTGTTTTTAGATTGGTTTTTAGATTGTTCTAAAATGAGAGTACTATAAATCTAAAGTCCACATATGCTAGATTTCTAGTACTATCAATACTGAGCTTTAAAATACAGCCTATTCAACCATTATTCGATTGTCTAAGTAAAGACTGATCAATATTTTAACAGCAACATTCATACTTCGATAAAAGTTATTTTAAAATATTTACCAACGCACAGTCGACCTATGATACGGCATCCTGCTACTGATGCGTGAATAACCGGAATAGTCTCGGATAATTCTGCCTCAAATACACTGTATTATAATGAACGAAAAAATTATAGTGATTAGTCCAATCGAAATCAAATGATAGATTAGTAAGATAACAGTGACGCTCATGTTTTTTATCATTATTATATTTCCAAACTTTATTACATTCGTACTGAAGTTTGACGCTTATCATTCCATTTTACCTCGCAACAACGTGCAATTACACTGTATTGCGACACATTTTTAAGGTTATGGTGTACAAATATTCGCATCCTGATATTATAGTTGAAATAACCGACAAAGTCGATAAAGGATATCAGTTGCACAATACCGATTTCGCGAAATTGCGTTATGAATGACGTCATGCTCACCTGTAAAAATTTTCGGAGCCGCCGATCGCGACCAAACAGTAGGAGTTTGTCAACTTCGAGAAGACGCCGATCTCGTTGTTGTTCTCAAATTGCACACGAACTGCCATGACCGTAAGAACGTTGCGAGCTTTCACATCGACGTATTCCGGTTGAGATATCGTGTAAACGTGGTTCTCGGTGCTCGTGCGAACTCACGCGTATACGTTAACCTCGCTCAGATTTGGCAAATGCCGTTCGCGGGCACGCTACACGAGCTTCCGTCACAGAGTACGAGCACAGTACGAGCGAGAAGTTGCGAGACCTTCAGCGCGAGCGGAGATATCGGAGATGTCAAGATAGAGTGCTGACTGCTGAGTGGGTAAAAATATACCCACTCTATGTCAAGATAGGATTGACGGAAACAGACGAGAATCCCCAATTCAGCTTGCGATTGGTTAAATCCAATGTAATAATCAGCCGGTCATTAAATTAATCGAAAATAATAAGACTGAGACCGATATCCTGTCTAAAATCTATAAACTGTTTTAAATATAAGTTTTGGGCTACATTCCAAAACGTTGCTTTCGAGAGGAAAATTTTACTAAAAAGCTGTAGCATACGTAACATAAATTATACAGCTCTTTAGTACAATTTTCCTCGAAAGCAACGTTTTGGAATGTAGCCTTATAGCAAACAAAGGAGATCCGATAGCCACGTTATCTCCAATTAGCTAATTTTTAATATAAAATTTTTTTGTTTGACAGTATAGTCATCAACTAAAGGTTGCACTTCTTTTATCATTATACATTGGAAAATTTTTATTAGGGTTACATTAACACATGTAACTGGAAAATTTCTATTTGAGTTACAGTAGCACATGTTTACGTAAACTATAACTTTTTATATTTATAGCGTTTTCGGACGGAACGGGGTTTTGACGTTTGATCGCTCCGAGAGCGATTGATAACATGCTCCTCTCGTCCAATCAGAAATCTAAAACAGAGCATGTGACGTCATTAATCGCGGTTTGCGGATCGCATATCGGATTTCAGCCAATCACGACGAGGCAGCTTCAGATACGCCTAGGGACTCCGGTCTGTAATGATTCTTACTAGACTCCCTCTAGAACGATTGTTCCCTCGAGCCTCGAGAGCTTTCGATATCGATAATCGTGCGTGCATTCGCGAATCGCGATCATTCTACCAACCGATACGTCAATAATGTCAATGCAATATGCATGCACGTTTCGAATCTTGCGCGAGTTCGACGCTCATTTGAAATTATATGTTCGCACACGAAGAAGGCTGCGTTTCGATATTCACTGCAAGTACTGAAAATCTATAATATACGTTACGTGCACTATAGATTTTCAGCACTGGCAGTGAATATCTGAACGCCAGCCGAAGATGATGGCCGAGAGATAGAATGATTCCGTACATCTTGAAGATTTTTACGTCAAATGATGCAGCGACGGAGAAATGGTACGTACGTTGATATGTTATGCATTAATCCAATAGATTTACAACGAATTGACGAGATAAGCACATAAAATTGTGAAACTATAATGTATATATATATATGTATGAGTTGATCAACTGAATTAATGTACATACACCCACACACACACACACACATACACACACACACACATACTCTCTCTCTCTCTCTCTCTCTCTCTCTCTCTCTCTCTCTCTCTCTCGTCGTATATACTTTTAGATTTAGATTATACATTCCAAAACGTTTTGCTTACGAGAAAAATTTTTCTAGAAAGCTATATAGTTTATGTAAACTAACTTTTAATATCTTCGAAACGTTTTAGAATATTTAAACTGTTGAAACAAGAAATGCATCAAAGCGGATCGTCATAATATTTATACGTAAATCTTACAATTTCAAGTAACAGCGCGCTAAATATTTTTTTCAGTCTTAAAATAATTTTAAACTGATTTTAGCAATTTGAATTTAACATTGTAGTCGATTTTCATATTAATATATATATGATTTAGAATGTAGTCTGTAGCTTTTTAAACATTTTGGAATGTAGCTTTAAAAAGAAATAATTACATATTTGAATTATTTGAAATTTGACGAAAGCAATACAGAAAGTTTTAATGCAATGAGAAAGTACAGGTCTGTTATTAGATCTGTTCATGTTATTTGGAATCCCCAAAAATTTTTACATTAAAACGATATAAATATGTATTCAGGCGTTGGAGAGAAAGAGAAAGCGAAGATTCTGCCGAGAGCAAAAAGTTCACGTAACACGAACAGAAATGATCTATTATTACAGTACAACGTTACGTTATTATAATATGAGTTTCTAGAAGTCTCAAACAACATAAATTAATTTTTTAAGTAGTAAACAGATATTAACGAGTTTGTCTTATCATTTCCTTTGAGTTTTATTTTTATTTATTTTTCTCAATAAAATTTATTTTTGTTCAGAATTAACGTCGATAATGCAAAATCGCGAATGTTCCGAGTTCTGCATATTTTCCGCCGCTTTGTAAAATTCACGGATTCCGTGGTTGACGAATTTTGATACTTGGATCTCGATTTTCTTTTATTGACAATCAATATACACAAGCTCTACGACGTATGACTGAGTTTAAACCATGATTCAACAGCGGGATGGTGAACAAGATAAATGCAAATGCATCGTAAAAATATTTCATCCTTTCGCCGTGTACTTCGTACAGGAGCAATGAGGTTTAAAATAAAGATAAAATGGTAAAATTTTTACACTGCGACGTTTCTACAACGATATGACTGCAGTTTTCATAAGAATAATACATATCGTGAAATTTTTCATAAACTGAAGAGTGGTAAACATTTTGCAGAAACTGAAACGTAACTTTGTAACAAGAAATCGTGTCGCTTATATTTGGTAATAGCGTTAATTTTGAATCTTTAAAATGTAATATTAGATATATGTATATAATTAAATTGAGTAGAGACAAGGTCATTCCAAATTCTGAAATAATACAAATTAAATGAGAAAAACAATAGTAGAATGCAAAAATTGAATAGGATGTATCATATAATATACTTACGTTGCAACGAACTGTTTGTCGCAATGAAGCTGGTAATAAAATAATTGTAAATCTATTATTTGTGATCGCATAAAGAAAGTCTCAATTTTCTGAAACTGGATTTGGAAGGTTTTAGGTATTATAAATTTATTTATGACAATAATGAGTCGAATATATATTACTGATACAATCGTCGAATTTCGTCGCATCGTAGGAATAGCGACGTTTCGTAACTTACCATTCGTATACTCTAATCTAAAGGTGTCAATAAAAATAGTGGCTGATGAAAATCATCGTTTTATTAACAATATTATCGTAAGCGTTATAAATATGCGTAAGTTCTCGTTTTTGATTGGTTCTTTGGGGGATCGTATCGATCGTCTTATTTCCGAAGAAATTGTCGGCAGTATATTATTTTAGCGAGAGACTCGTCGCTATTGCATCTTTCGATCGAACGCCACGACGGATTCGCATTTGAATAGTTCGCAATTGTTACACATGCTGCATATATGTATACGCGGTTCTCCTAGATATATCTCATATTCGTAATAAGTGAGGCTGTTACAAGTAGAGCTACGGTGTTTTGCGTTTCTGATTTCGTGCCACTCTCTGCGTCGTTCCGCTCGTTCCGCTCTTTATACCATCTACCTCGGTTTTTTTCTCACGTGTATATATTGATATAAAATGAACATAGCAAAATCTTCAGTTGCTCGGCTTGAACGTCGTGTATTGCGGCGGCTTCTCGCTCTTGTAATGGGGCTTCAATGTCGCTAAGCGATCGGGTTTGAGAAACAGCTGCTCCCCCTGCACAATTTCCATCTTAGGATCTTAACCCTCGGTAGCTCGCAAATTTCCATCCGAATTAGCCTGCTGCTGTTGCTCATCGAACAACTTGAATCTTGAATATTTATTACTGATCCCGGGTATATTTGTCTTTCATGGGGAAACTACTACGTTCGAAGAATTTACTTTCGAATCGTTCTAAATTCATGCCTCTCATTAAATAGTGAAGATTACATCTACTTTTGCGTGTAATAATTTTTAATAATTTATTATACCCACATAAAATAAATAATATGCATATATAATCAGCATATATAATCATTTCCTGAAAATACGATTTTAGAATAGCATATGAAAATAAATTCTCTTCGTTTAGCGAAACAGAATGCAGAAACGTATGGCGTTTATCCGACACGCGTGGATAAATGCGAATTAATTTTATATAAATCCTCTTTAAAAATAACGAAATATCCATATATGAATGTATTATTTTAATGTACATGGTTCGACATGTGGAGCTGCAGAGGGCTAATGCGGACTTAATATTGAATACACACGCGTACCTACAGTGCACGGACGGGGGCACGTACAAATTGCTACCATAATGTTCTACGGGTTATTACTTGGCAGTCAGGGATAGAAACTAGCAATGGGTGCAATCTGTGCAATTCTAGGCGCGTCCGAAAACGTAGGCACGCGAGGACGTAAAGTTGCAGGGCCGTTCTACACCCTTGACAGCACAGGTGCCAAATAAATCCAGGCTACAGTTAGGTAGCAGATCCAACATGGCAGGCAAGAACCGAAACTAAGGATTAAGGAAGTGAAATACGTGTGTATGTATAATGCATAATAATGTAAAAAGAAACGTATACATGTTAAGGTGCCTGCTCATAAGTGCGTCATTTGACGTGCGCGTCACGCGTCATAATTTATAACAATCTTTCTTTGTCAGAAACAGTTACAATTTTTAGTTCTCAGGTCCTCACTAGGGCATGAACTTTTAAACAATTTTTTTTTAAACAAAAAATTTGGCGATAAATGCGATGACGCTTTTACAGTTGCATAAATTCAACTGCAAACGCGTCAAACGCGACAGTGCTAGAAGTCACTACCCAAGCAGAAATGATCGGTCTATAGACCTCGATTCGACGTTTCTAAATATTGATTCGATATTTATAGACATCGAATCAACGTCTATGGACCGATTATTTGTGCCTTGGTATACTTAATCTAGTTATTTCTCAAATGACGCGTGATGCGCGCGTCAAATGACGCGCCTATGAGTAGGTACCTTTATACTGTACACGAGTACAAGTACAAATGATAATTTATCTCATGAACGTTTATGAAGAGATATGTGCGTTGACAGATGGTTCTTACGATGAGATATATGGAAGGATGGATGAATAATGTCATACGCGTTGATATAATACGCACATAATAATAATTCACATTTTTCATTGAACGCGAAAACAGGATCGAAATATTGAAAAGAATTTCGATCATAGCGAGGATCGGGATATGTATCGGGTGTGATGATAAATGGTATACCCATATGCATGATCACTTTTTAATGATGACAACTTTATACACGAAAGGGAACTCGGCACAACTCTTCGAAACTATCTCGTAACGCCATACAGTGAAGTCCCATATCGTTAATCCGATTACAAAGTCGATGGTGTTCGCCTTCATTAGACTTAATTAATGACGATGATAACAGGAGATATAATATAGCTAAATCTTAGTAGGACGATCGAGGTAACGGCAAACAATATACGGTGCGTCGGGTACTTGAGGTCGGGTGAAAATAATCGGATGGGGGAAAAGATTTCTCTGTACATAATCTCTCGTGTGGTGCAGGGTACATATACAAAATGCAATTCCGACATGCTCACTCGTTGGTCGACACGTCCTGAAAACGATCTGTACAGCTTGGTTCTCATTTCTTTTTTTTTTTTATTCTGAGAGTCTCTGTCGAACCGATAAATTATTCGTATACGACTACTATAGTACAACTGTGAATCGAATCACTTATGAATCGGCTGCCAGTTGTGTGTTTAAACTACCCTTTGCAACAGCGACGTAGAAGCGCATTGTTCGGTTAGCGTCGCAAACGTACGTGGGCGATTACACATCGCTGTTAAACGTCAGAACTTTCATTAATTGGACGACGATTCGTACGTTAGATCTAAAACGGGTATACGTATGTATATGCGTATGTACATATGCACTTAGCGTGTTCAATAGATAGTAACATATCGTTATTAAATCGTAATGAGCATAGTTTCGATTGCTAATTAGTACGCTATGATACAAACACCCTTCGAGCGATGATCTTCGACGGTTTCATTCACAATACTTATCAGCGGTTTCAAGCATACGACGTCAACGATCGAACGAAAGAAGGGAAATAAAAAAAGAATTACGTAGTATTGATACTTGCTAATCGCGCCTACAATTTTCTTTTTTTTTTCTTTTTCTTTTAGACAGTGGTAGTGTAGGGTAGTAACGAGTTTCGCGTAACAATTAATTACAGCTATTCTCTTACAATCGTGTAAGTTTCCGGAAAAACGGATTGGATGATCCCGATGCGCGATCGGTCGTCCGGTCATTAAGAGCTGCTTACTGCGAGCGTAAATTCGGCGATCTCGGTCGAGTTTCAGTCTTACGTTCTTGAATCCCGCAGGACGCGCGGCTGCAGGGAATACACTCCTTTCTGGAGGCAAGCGAAATCAGAACAGAAACGAGATGAGCTATCCCCGCGAGAAGCGAGCCGAGACTCGGCAAGGAGAATTGATAGAAATTCAGTTTACGATTAAGCGTTTCAATTTCAGCCCGTAATCAATTCCACTCAATTCACCTTAATCCGGTTACTTTTTACAAGGGTGAGACGCGACTCAGACAGGAATCGCGCGCGTTCAATTGTAGCCTCCTGGAGCGGGGAGGGGGGGGGGCGGGAGGGCAGTATACGGCGGGGCGGCATTATCGTCGACACGCTCTACTTATGTACACATCTATCTAAATTAAATTACAAACAAGGACACAGCGGTAATTGGTGGAGGGACACCCGGGAACTAGATGCAACCAAATGCATGCGTAATGCACCCTACCGAGCGCATAAATCACTCAAGCGACTATCGCGATCGGAGAACGTGATACGTTCGATGCTTGCGTCGAGCAGCGCGCCGTGTCGCCGCATAAGTATTGTAATTTAACGTTGGATCGTCTAAAAACTTCTTGCGCGAGCGTCGCTAATGGATGGATGTCGTCTCCCGTACAATCGCATAGTTATATTGTATATATAACGATGATAACATCACAATAAATTTTAGCCCGCGGGAAAGAAGAAAAAGCGCGAGCGAGAATTACGTACGGCTTTAATTACTTTCATCGCTGTCAAATGTATCAACAAATTTTTGGACGACCCAGTAGAGTGAGTGTTGGGTACATTAAAACGTAACGTGTGTGTCTATATTTATACATCCTCCACGTTGGTCGCGTGTACGTGTGTGTATGTGTGTGTCGGGAACACGAATACAATATTTTATTTATATATAAAACCCTCGAGATCTTTCCGGGAGAAAAGGTGGAAAGTTTGCGCTCCTCGTTCCTTGCCTTTTTTAATCCGATTTAGTGTGTCCCGCTCCTCGTCCTGTAGAAGGAATTTTTCCTGCGCCAAGATTGCTCGCTCAATTGATTCAATTAATGGATAACATACGGACGTGCGGAGCGCGCGTCAACATTTGAAAAAAAAGTCGTAATCTTATATATTTTCCTTCTCTACACGTTTTGCTTGACGAGCCCCCGTTAAGCGAACGATTGAAAAAAAAAAAAAGATAAATAAATGCATTAATCACCGAAATACAGTCCGATAGATTAAAGATAGGCATTAATATCGACCCAGTGATGCGAGTTAAATCGCTACGCTTTAATCCGGACGGTTCGTTTCGCAATCAGGTCAAGTTGCATGCACTTGCAAGTTTTGCCTTCGCGAATGCATCGATTAAATTTAAACGCGCGTGCATCGATAGCTATACTTTCGGACGAGTGCAATGAAGTAAGCAAGCAATTGAAAAAGGTTCTTGTCTAAAGCAGAATAGCTAATGCTTTGTGATGTGATGACCAGTAGTGCAATAAAATCGGAAGGAGAATGCGAATTCTCTGTGATAGGTGTTGATATGCTTTACGTTAATAAAAATAGTAGAATTTTCTGTTCAAGGAGAAATATAAACGTCTAACTACTAATGTCAAAGAGAGTTAAAGGACTTTAAATACAATATAATTTACATATCATACATTATTATATTTATATATTATATTACTGAAAAGTCGACATAGTGTAATAAGAAGTTTAATTGTTCGTTATGCAAAAACAAAAAATCGCAACACCTAATCACCGACTCTAAACGTGTTCAAAGGAATTATGTGCCGTGTTATATGTTAATTATATGTTAAAAATGATGCGAACTTTATATGCAATTCGGAAGCAACAACACGTGACAAATAATGAAATGAAAAGCGAGAGGAGAGAAGAAGGGAGAAAGCGAGAAAGAAAGGAAAGAAAAGAAATAACGAGTAGCACGCCGGGCTTCAGCTATGCATTGTGCAGAGAGAGATATAATTTGTATATTCTCTTTTTCTATCTTATTGCCAAATATATTATTAACTGACCTGCAACGTATATTGTCCGTGAGGCTGCCCATGATGATGGTGCCTCTGATAATGTTGCTGTTGGTGTTGCGGGTCGTGCTGATAACACTCCTGCTGGTATTGCTGCGACGGGACGGGCTTCAGTACGTGATTGGCTCGTTTCTCCGGGACGAACTGCTGACTCGTACGATCCATCGTATCCACTGCCAAGCGTGGATCTTCTATCATAGCGTTGGAAGCCTTTGTACTGTATGGAAACGGCGGATATCATCCCGTTCCATTAGATGCTTTGTGTATACATATACCCTACGCGATATGCGAGGCAATGCCTCCCGAGCAATCTTTTTAAAGAAGTTCTCTGACTCATTCAGCTTGAAAAGAAATTTAAATCGCAAGAACCTATATGTAACAATAACGCTAAGGCGATTAAATAATTTATTAATTTTGTCATAGTATAAAAAATATTTCCTTAGAAGAAAGTCTTTGCTTTGAGAACAAGACATCTCATAAATATTCTTCTTTTTTTCTAAATTGGATATTTAATATTTATTCATTACGTTTTTTTATAAAAAATTAATATCCGATTAATTACTATCTTTTTGCGTTTTTATTTTCTTAAAAAACGCATTATTTATTTATTCGGAATGTAATAAAAGACGTAAAAGATTTTAAAAAGTTTTTTTTTTTTTTTGGTCAAAAAACACGGAACAAAAATCCCGTATTCCTGAGTATGCAAATTCGTAGATACTCCAACACTGGTTCTGGTCAAATGTACAGTACACAATATTGGGGCATCGCGCGTGATCCACGGCGGCCGTCTACTCGCCTATAAATCATCGCGCAACGTAATATCGCGTGCTTACCAATGCACTTGCTGCAGCGCCGGTACTGTGTTTCTGGCTACGCAGCATCTATCCGAACGTAGGAAACAAACGAATCCCATTATCAGTACCGAGAGCACCGTGAATCCGGCCACCGCGCCGATAACGAGCGGGATCTGGGGACAAAGAAAGAGTATTCCATGTGCATCGCGCATCGAACATTAATTTAGATTCCGGTGGTTCCCTTTCGCATGTATTCCTTTATTTGCATGCAGGTATGTCGATTATGTAAAAGTATACAATTTCGCAACTTCTTTTACAGACCGTACCATACTGGAATATACTGGAAAGCGCACTGGCGCGCGATGTTCGTGAAACGAAGCAAAGAGAGTCATAAGTGGTATCTTTGTCTCTTTTTTTAATACACGCTTTTCACCGTGCATTGGGAAAGCCTGTATGATCTCTATACCATTCCATACATGGAATAAACAAAAAATAAAGATTCTCACACGCTTTCTCTTTAATTGCTTCTTAGCGTAGAGCAGTGCGCGTTCCAATATTATTATTACAGCTCGATCGACTGTACATTCACTTCGACTCAGACTCGACAAAGAATTCTATTGACGTGCGAATACCTTTCCCGATTTTGTCTATGTGAAAAGAGCTTACGTTTTAGACAACGTTAGAAGTCTTGAGGAGAATACAGATAAAGCATTACGACTGCAACATTTACCTGGCCGGGCTCATCGACTTTCAGCATGAGCGCTCGTCTGTCACTGCCACGATCGTTCTCCACGATAACATGATACAACCTTTGATCCTCTTTCACTGTACTTGTCAACTCTAAGATCGCTATGTAACAATCCTCCGAAGCCAGCGGCTCCAGATCGAGCGCGCGATAGCGCGGTTCCAGGACCTCACCTGTCAATAATAGAACAGCTCCATGCATATATCTCTCTCGAGGCAATTTGTATTCATTCTTTATTTTCGTTTCTACGAAATAACTGAAATAGAATTTTGCAAAATAATAAATACAATGCGCATTCCATGTAACGAAAATAATTGAAAATCAATACACAAATTGTAACAAATCAACAAGGCTGTCATTAAAAAAAAATCTACAAAAAAATTATTAACGAATATTAATCAACATAAAAGTAATTCTATAAATATATATGAGGTATAAAAGTATCAAAATATTCTACAGAACTCTCGGCAATGTAAGACTCGTTAAGAGAGACTAATTAGTTCGTCTGCAGGTTTCTCGAATAATAACGAGTGCGAAAAATTCACGGCGTGAGAGAGCATCGATTTGGTCCTCGCGCGGAAATTGGACGGATGTCTCAAGACCGAAGCGATCTCGTGGCTCGGGTTACGAGCGAATGATCAATTAACCAAGGGGGTAATTGCGAGCGGCGGCCGGGATCGTCGATAAGGTACCGGGATCGTGAAGTGCCAATTATGTCGGGAAGCATTGAAAAAATGTGTACGAAAGAGCAACCCCGTGCAGTAAAGCTCGAGTACTCTTTCCGCTGATTCAACGAAGGTGAAGGGAAGTTTAACGGGGCTCCAGTTTCGCGGAATGAAAAAGAAGAAGAAGAGGTGGAGGAGAAAGCGAAGGAAGCGTTAATAACTATGGCCGCCTGTGCCATTCGTTTGTAGTATTCGAAACAAAAACCAAAGTAAAGTTTATACATTAACGGTTCGCTGGGCGAGGTGACGGACGTTTCGTTTCAAACGGGAACGCATAACGAAGAGGTAGAACGCGCAAACGAAGAACTTGCTGGAAAAAGTTGGTGGCCGAGGCGAAAGTCAAAGTAGAATAAAGTAAGGCCCGAGTCAGCCCGACGTCGCCGCCGTAATAATTTTAGCACGCGAAACAACGTGCTTTCGGAAGTGGTGTATCCCTTTCGTACACACGTTACCCATGTCTCTCGTGTTTACTGACACGTTTACAAGGATAAAGAGCGTGGATGCGGCTATCATTTGCGGGTAGCACTCGCGGCGAACGCCATTGTATTGCGAAGAGTAATACAAAGCGGCCGAGTAGATCAATGTTCCTTTAAACTCTAATAGAAAGTTTCCGCGAGTCGAGTCATTAATTCTCTTAGCCCTTTCCGTTTTCTGGACGACGCTCTTTGTCGTTTTACTGTAATGACAGCCTATCGCTTGATGATAATCTTTAAATAATAAACGTCTTAATTTTATTTCTCGATAAAGATTAATTAAATTTTTTGTGTTGCATATATATAATAGATTCGATATATGATTCGTGACAGATTTCTCTATGTATTCTTCTATGTATTCGAATAATAAGCGATAATTTTAAATAATTATTGTACTTTTAAAACTCATTTAAACAAAATATTTTTCAAATTACAAAAAATCGTTGATTATGTCAGACGATACTCTGACGATATTGAAATAAGAGTTGGGAGTGTCCGATATCGATTTCCAATTATCCTGCAGATTACTCACTTCCCTCCGTACGAAAAATGTCTTAAGGTAAATAAAAAAAGAAGTTCGGCTGTGTTATTTCGCTTTTATCGGTTACCTCTGTTATTTGCTCCCTTGGATGCGAAACTTATAACAGAACACGTACGTGCACGCAGGAGGCAAAAGGCCAAAGCAAAGACGAAATCGAATACTTCTTGTGATAGTTTGAGGCAAGCAGTCTCTAACCGGCGTGCAGTCTGGTGCTGCCCCATTCCCAGGCCACGAGTCGCGGCTTCGGGTCGGAGCACAGTCTGATCTCTAATCTGGCCGGGCTACCCTCCGTCGTGACGACGACAAACTTCTCTGTGATGGTCGGCTTCACCACCTGCGACACATGTTTAACGTCCTTTGAATGGAAAGTTCGTTGCTGTAGTCCCCCCTCTGGATCCCCCTCGTGGTCATCAAACGGCGAACGTGAGCGTCGCGAGCCGCTTTCTGTCGCGCGAACCGTCTCACGGTGGTGCGCAAACTGTCGTGTTTCGCGGGCAAAACTTCGCGGAGAGCAGCTTTATACATCAAAATGGAATATGCGATATGAATTATCGTGCATTGAGATGTACTAAAGATACACTTTGTATAAACGATCGAAACGCCGGACGGACAGCGACGATTCATCAATGGGTGTGCGGGAATGCATATGCAGCGAAAATCGAAACGTTGGTGCCTTCGCACAATTCTTTTTATTTTGCTAACGTACCGGAATCCGTGAAAGAGATATTATCGAGAAATGTGATATAGATATAATTCAATGAAGAAAAAAGATTCAATTTATGTCAAATGACACATGACTACATATAATGCACTAAATGCGAAAGCAAATGATGTGTATTTCATGGACAAAAATTGTCGCACACTGTGAATGTATATTTTCGGTCGCGAAAGAAACTTGTGATTTATGACACGCTTATAGCTTAATTCATTGTAATGTCATCCCATGCGCGTCGCGAGATAAAAACATTAGGTACCATACGGACACATTTTTCACATTATGGATTCGTTGAAATAATTCGCACTCATTTCTGCAGTCGCATTTTCAAAACCACGTCTCGTAATATCGTCGAAGTGTGTATACGTGCAAATGTAATTCATCATTATTGCGATATTTGTAACGGCGAAGCTTGTCACGTTTTTCATACGTATTGCAATCATAATTAAAACCATTGATTTGATTACGTCGTATCGACATTTTAACTGATTTCCACGGGCACCACGTCTATGAAATAAATCGTGTAATAACTTTTTTTTTCGATCGCTCCTTTCACGCGATATTCAACTCCCGAGACGAACGTGTAATATAAAATAGCCGTATATGCGTGCGCAAACGCCGAAATCAATTTGGACGCGAGGTATCGACATTAATGGCGCTGTCCAATTGCAACAGATGAAAATGGTTTCGTATTAAATGAAACGGAAATCAAACCTTTGTGCAGCCAGTGACCTGTATTAAGTTGCCGCGTGCAGCGTTCCGTCGCGCAGATAAATTCAACGAAAAAAAGTGCTGTGATATACATTAAAATTGAGTTTTTTTCTTTCGTTAACGGCAGAATAATTAGCTATTGGATATGGTCATTGATCAGAGTCGAATTGCGAAAGACTGTAATATCAGGGTAATTGGAATATAATTTAATCTCCATATTGCATGCGGTTGCTGTTGTAGCGTGTTTACGGGTTTACTTGCGATATATTTCTGAATATATATATATATATATATATATATATATATGTATAACATATAATGTTAAAAATGCCGAATCCATAACGTATGGGAAAAATTGAATAACGTCGGACAAACTCATTGATTAATTAAATATAGTGGAAATTTGTTTGTGAAAATTCGTTGTAACAATTATGCGCGCATTTATGACAGATTGTACATGTACGAAAGCATTGTAGTGACCTTTTCAATTAATTACAGCACGGTTATTTTTTTTTATATCCGCGAACAAAACAAAAACACATTCTGCAATGATACCGAGGCGCTCTTTTGAAGGAAACAACGCGGTTCGTTACAAAATAACGAAGATATCGATTTTTGATATACGTTTACACTGCACAATAAAACTCGATGACGCAATGTGCCGCGCATTGTTGGTCATTGAAAAAGTGGACAAAGGATATTGTCATTAAAAAATCCATTGGAAGTTGAATACACGAGCATACTCAGCATACCGCGATATATATATATATATATATATATATATATATATATATAGTAAAAATAATCTCCGCACGGGAAGAACAGTTTTGCTAAAGTAAAACTGAAACTTTAGCTAGATTTATGTAGATCTATAAAAATAATTTTGTTCAACTATCAAAATAATTATGTAGAACGCTCAAGCTGGTTGCTAGAATATCAATTATTTTCCAGCATTGCTCATTATATTTGAATTTTCTGTATAATTATTTTGAAGATCTAACAAAATTATTTTCCGAAATTTTCTGTACTTCGCTAAATTTGTAAATATTTTCAACAAAATCATTTTTTCCGTGTGAATATTAAGTGTGAATCTTATTATAATTATTGGAGATTAATGTATTATTCGCTTTGCGATAATAGGCAAAATAATACGTAAGATATATATATATATATATATATATATATATATATATATATATACATTACACCGAAGGATAACTTTTAACGATGGAAAATGATTTACATAACAATAACGCGAGATCATAACTTTTAATTTGCTCTTCTCCGTTACTTGTTCATTTCATTAAATATTAAATCATTCTACAATCTCCTTTTTTTTTCCTTTTTTTGGCGCAAATTTACGCTCGCCACGTTGAAGCATACGCGATCTCGGCTCAGCCTCAGTATATCGCGTTTCTCTACGAAATAATGAAGCAGAACGAGATTGATGCACGGTAGCGTTTTTTCTTCGTTACAAGCTACATTCTCCATTTATTCTTTTTTTTCCACCGATATTACATCCGAATAGTCGAAGCTGAACGACCGGACTTCAGGCGAAGTATTTCGCTCGAATATTCCGTTACCGCGCGCGCGAAAGATATTCAATGATCCCGGAATCCCGTAAAGTAATGAAGCGATATTTTTTCGCGACGGGTCCGCCGGAAACGCTATTCGTCAACGTCGGTTCCCTCCCCCCCTCCCCCCTCGACCGCCCCTGGTAATTCTGATTTGCAGCGAAACTTTTTCAACGTTTCGCCGCGACGATGCGTCGTCTTACCCGTGGGGCGCCGACCACTTGCAGGGACACAGGGTCGCTTTTAACTTCCCTGACGTTGCCATTGATCTTGTTGGAGGCGAGACATATGTATTGACCCTGTTGCTCATACGTCACGTTCGTCAGGATCAATCGCTGCCCCGTTCCGCATTCCAACGGCATGCGGCCATCCGTGAATATCTGGGCCCATCTGCACACGCATGATTGCACATCGGAAATTTGCGAATTAAAGACGCTTTCAAGTATAAGCTAATGAAAAAATGTAAAAAATAAAAGAGGAAATCGATGATTTTCTCTATATAAGCTATTAAATATTAAGCTATTATAAACGAAAGTATAATTTGAGAAAACCGAATTAAAATTTCATGGAAACTTGAAAATAGCAATATAATAATTAAGAGAAAAAAATGCTTAGTTTTGACTTAATCAAAATTGTTTTTAATTTGATATGACTTGATGACAATCGGGCAGACCATTTTAAACTTTATATAAAAATCAGCTGTTTATGCGAACATGTGCGAATATATAAAGAAGAAATCCTAGAAGAAATAAAAGTCAAATAATTGACATGGATCACCTGTACTCGGCCGGCGGCATCGCATCTGCATGGCATTCGAATGAGGCACCGGAGTATAACAACGCAGTTGTTAGTCGGTCCGGTCCGACCGCGCTGATTGTCGGTGGATCTACGAAAAATCAGTTTGATCTACAGGATGATCAGGTTGATCTACAAAAAATTACTTTGAAATCGAAGCTTAAGCTACAAACAAAAAGTTATTTTGTACAGTAAAATTCTATTAATTTTCATTCCGTATACATATATTTTAAATTATTACGTGTATATTGTGATCCGAAATACAGAGGATTATCACAAAAAATTACGGCATATTATTTAATAAAAAGTCTCATGTCAACACAGAAATTATGGCCAAAAGCCGCAAGAATTTCGGAATTCAAATCGTGTGAAAATGGCAGATTAGAGTCGCGATATGACAGCAGTGACACGTACAGTTTACGGACACCTGTACCGAGACCGGACTGCTCTCGCCTTCGATGTTTGACGCCTCGCAGAGGTAAACGGCGGCGTGATTTCTGTAAATTGGGGAGAACATGAGGGTTTCTCCGATACTAGCCACTTCCGTCACCCCAGGACTCTTGGTTTTCCTCCAGAGAATCGACGCCGGCGGATTAGCGTCAGCGAGACATCGGATTTCCAGCTGATCGCGGCCCTCCTCGAGCTGGCCAGTTGGGACGCCGACTAATCTCGTCTCCGGTGCGTCTAAATTCATGTGAAATGCGCAGTTAATCATGAGAACTGTAATCCCTCGTGCCGCACCAAATGTATATGTATGTCTGTTTATTGTAATATATATCCGTGTCAATCGAATCATTGTTTGCCGAATGCTGCAACATGCAGAACTCGAGAAACAATCTTCATTCATTTCATTCGGTTCATTTAATTTTGGAAACCGCGCAATGCATTGATTAAGGCAGCGTTAAAAAAAATATATTATCTTTCACATTTTTAATAAATCTGATTTTTTTTATTTCGCCAATACTTATACATATATGTATTCAATTTTGATTCTTCTAAAAAAAAATCAATTAGAAAAAGAGACTATTCACAACAGCATAGGGATGTATCTGCACGGAGAGAATTTTTTTTAAATTTACTCTGCAAATGTTAATTGTGGAACAATATAGTATTTAGGCAAATTTTACTATGCACTTACTACAATAAGATTTTACAGTAAAATTTATTGTAGTGCACAGTAAAATTTGCCTAAATACTATATTGTCCGACAATTAACATAATTTGCAGGGTAAATTAAAAAAAAATTCTTTCCATGTGTGTATAATTGTGACTTAATTTTTAACGTTAAGCGTCTTGAATATTATCTAACGAAATTAACTAATGATACGCTAATGTTATATAACTTTTTTGGGGGAGAAATTACGCTCGTTAACCATCTTCGGTGGATCGATCTAAAAAGCGAGAGTAAGACCTACCGTAGCGTTTTTAATGAGACCAGGACGGAAATTACATATAATTATCCCGGAAGAGCCCTTTCATATTCATGTCGCTCGGTAAACAAGAGGAATTTAACGTAAATGCAGTCGGGAAAACGGGTCCCGTCATCACCGGCTTTAATCATACCGGAATCACCGGTCGTAGTGTGCGAGAGACCGTGAAAGATAAACATTAGATACGGAAAACAAACGCTGGCCGCGGCATAAAGTTTTCAGATTAAACCGCTCATTAATGAACCCTTAATCGAAAGCAGAATCCACATTCAGATGCGTTTGACGATTGTCGATATTTTCAGGATGAAATTCCAACATATCTGTCACAAGTTTCGTAGTTTTTCTATTCATCACTTGATAGGAAATGATAATAATATATATAAGAAAAATAATAATATAATAATAAAACAATCATAACATATGATAAATAATAATAAAATAATATGTCTAAGAAATAATTATAAAAGTAGGAAACTTATACATTTAGGAAATTTATACATTTTTAATATATAAAAATATGAAAATTTTATATACTTTATATATAAAATTATTATATATATATATATATATATGTATATATAAAATGTTTTTTAGTTATTATTTCTCATATATTATTTCTTTTTTTTTTTTTCGAACATAATTGTTCGTTTGAGAAAGCAACTCGCAGATAATACCAGGCAAAGATACGTACGTCGTCATTTTGCAAGATAGATATTCTGGTTTAAGGAGAAATTAAATTACGCGAACGCGGTCAATCGTACCATTGTTTTCCCGATGGGCCAAGCAAACTGGAAACACCGCGGCGCTGACTTTGGTTTCGCGTATACTCGTATAACTGATGGTACCTGGTGGACACGATGGAAAAAGCCCGGGTCACGCGGTAATTACCTTCTTCGAATAATTAATTAATCACCGTGAGCGATGAATTTCATGAAATATACTGTGCGCAAGAACGTATTGCCGCCAGTGCAACTAGTTTTAGTATTAATTTGTATATATATATATATAATCGAAATATTGCGCGCACACGTGCGTTGCGATCGTAATTTATTGTCGTGCTTACTATTTGATCCTTTAGCAGATGTAATCGACAGTCATTTAGAGCTTCTTGTTTTACGTTCAAGAAAAACGCAATGAATGAACGTTATTAACTGCTCCCGTGGGAGAAGCGTTTATAATTGCTCATTTTTTGCATTGCAAAAGCATTGCTTAAAGCGCGTTTGCGCGCTTGTGCCACGTATGAATTTTTTATATTACGCGGTACACAATGCAATGAATAATTCTTTACCTTTTAATTCGCGGATCGTAATTTCGACGTGCTTGATGATGCACGAGCTGTAATTTCGGTTGATTTTGATGGAAAACTGGCACAGTTACGGCATCCTATTCACCGAGTGATGATGTAATTCATGTTTATTTACTCGATATTTATTTAATTTACGGCCGGTATAAACCGGAGCCAATTTTCATCAACGAGCCGGCTCACTTCTGGTTTCCATATTCATGTAATAGGTCGTCGTTGCGGCCATTAAAAATGTTAAACGCTGTTACGTTTAATGAATAACATTATAGCGTCCAACGAGATGAGCTACAAACATAAAACTGAGTTAATCCGCGTCACTTTGAGAGTTAATATGACACACATACACGTATACATATAAATAATAAAGACACATACATATATGTATGTATATGTTTATATACATATTATACATACATGCTTTTATTATTGTAGACTAAAAATATGTCAATCCTCAAAGCGACGTAGATTAACTTGGTTTTATGTTTGTAGTTCATTTCGTTGCATATGCTGTAATGTTATTTGTAAAACGTTTAACATTTATATACGTATACATATATACGTATATACATAGATTGTAATATTTGACATATGTTATCACAGAATTAAATAATATCGTACTATTATTTCTTTGCAAGAAATATAAATTAATTTTAATTTTTTTCTAAATTAAAATTGCGTCATTTATGTACTAATGAAAAATAATTTTAATTTGTAGAGGTTGCAATTTCCAGTTGTCCTAATATTTACCCATACACGCTGCTTCTATTACTTTGACAGAGCGCAATTAACGCATTTCTCTCTGGATTTCCCTTTCAGTTTAATATAAGATTATATTTGTGCAGCCAAAATGCAATTAATTAATTAATTAATTAACGTTTTGATATGGAAGAAGATTATCGATATACGAGTTAATTACGGCAAGCATCCATAATTGAAACTGAATAAAATGTAGAGAGAAATACCTACAAAGGGTGTAATAGGGAAGCTCTTAAATAATAGTATGTTGAAAAATTCTTTTATATAAAGAAAAATGTTTGATTGAAAAAGTGTAATAAATTTCTTACAAATTAACATATTTTACTATTTTCATCTCACGCGATCGTGTAGATTTAATTTGAATTTAATAAAACCTACTTAATTTAATTGAATTTAACAACTTCAGTAAACGCGAGTTTGTGTAGCCACGCTCGTTGCATTTTCATGAAAACTAAATACACGAGACACAAAACGGAGGAAGATGGTTATAGCGCGAATAAAATAAGAATCGATGTGGCTTAAACCTTAGATTTCATTCTTTCTTCTCTTTAATCGAATAAGAACTTGATATTAAATATTGCAAAAAATTAACAAATTAAAATTGTATATATCTTTCTTAAAAATTTTTAGAAAATAAAATTTTATTACAAAAATTATCATCAAAAATAAGATGTATAAGAAGATATATCTTAAAGTACTCTACTAATTACAAAGACATTTTACACAGATTGTTAAAAAATTGTAACAAATCATAACTTTTTTTCAAACTTTTTCTAAAATCTTACTTGAAATTTATTAAGGAGTATAATTGTTAAAAAAAGATTAGCATTAAGATATATAAATTACCCGAACAAGCAATCTGGCACGAAATGCATTTTCGTTAACGAGACTCATAATTTTTACCGTTCCGCAATTCACTTTTTCGATCGTCTGTGAAATCCACCGAATTGTTCTAGGTGCGAAGGGAAAGAATCGGGAGAAGGAAACACGAGGGATGAAAAAGTCAGCCGGCAAACGCGCTGATGCTCGAATCGAGTCACCATTTTAGTTCAGGCGCGGATAGCCAGCGCAGCTGTTCATTTCACGTAACAGCGATCTCGAAATACGCGCGAGAAAGCAGCCGCTGACCCATCCAGAATTTTAGCTGCTCTCTCTCTCTCTCTCATTCTCTCTCTCCCCCTCTCCCTCTTTCTATGTGCTATCTTTTATTTTGTGCTAGATCAGTATCGCACTCAATATGTTTTTTTTTGTCCAACTTAGCGTACGCAAAAGTTCTTTTCTGCATGTTTCACAAGAAAAAACAGCGTATTTAAGGATGATTGTATTGAAAAACTGCTTTTTTTATAAATATTATAAAAAATTGAAACAAAACTCTCCTTTGATTTGAACATATATATATATTTTTTTATTTAAAATAAAATGTATTGATTTCGATACGTCTACGTCTCCTTGATTAAATATTTTGTCAATCTTTATTGCCATTATTATTGTGCCATTAATTTATTTTTACTGGCTATAATCATTCAGGCTAAAGGCTTGTCGATTAAACCAACAAAACTAAACGCAGCGCATGATAGAAATCAAACGGTCATCGAATGTTTATGGAAATGATGAAGTATTCAGATTCGAGTACCCTGTAAAAATTATGCGCAGCGTCTGGAGCTAGTAATGCCTCTGATATTGCCAGGGTAATTTTACCGGAGGAATTTTTTGAAGAATTTTTCTCCTAAACTCGATTACCCGATGTGTACTCTGCGCATTTTAGCGCGCCGTGCCGAAATATCGATCATTCGGAAAATCTTTTATTCAGTCAGAGGTTCTGACGTTATTTCCATATCCGCGTCCGCGTCGTTGTTTGAAGTTTACTCAAGAAACGACTGAGAATTACGCGCGAGCGGGTAACACTCGCTCGCTCGCGCCAGATGCGCGCTGGAACACACCGCATCATGCTGAATTTACGCATCACGGAATCGTTGCGTGAGAAGATTTTGTGAGGAAAATTTTTCTAACAAATTCCACGCTGTTATACCGTAGAAGCCGGCTAGCGTTTCTGTTAAAAAGAAATATAAGTTATCAAAATAATAATACAGTAAGAAAAAAGATAAAAATTTGCCAAGCATAATTTGTAATGGAATTAAATAAGTAAATAAAATAACAACAAAACAAACAATGATTAAAAATTAGATAATTAAAACTTAAAATTTTTCAATTTTTTCTGCCTTTTTATATTTTTATTAATTTATTTCAAGCTTTATTTTTCTATCGCTCTGTTTTTTCATAAACGCGCAAATAGAATGTAATTGGTGTAATCAAATTAATTTGATTATAATATAATTAATCTTATATATGTAAACCGTATATACGAAAAATAGTATCGATCATTTTTTCGTTTGCCGTCGTGATGAATGCCAAAATAGTCATATAAAATAGAAAACATGTTAAAAAGATAAACTTACGCGTTTCTTCCTCATTCTTTTTCTATAAAAAAAAGAGCTTGCACCGTTAAATATATCGATTTAATTATAGTAGTTTACAAGTTTAAGAACGACAAACTACGAACGATATCCGCTTATCGTGATTGGTTTGTAAAGGAAGGCAATGATCACGATGAAGTTATTTCCGGTATGACAGCTTTTAAAAAGTTAAGCCGCAATTCGAATGGATCAACGAGTGCCCGCTCGGCCATATTTCGGCTAGGCGTTTCCTTGAACAAACTTCAAACGGCTCTGCTTTTACGAAATGAAAGTGAATGGATGAGACAAAAGCGCTAAAGTTAGGGGATACACAACGGACATCCTTTGTACAATGGATAGAATTCGATAATCCATCATAGCTTGAATTTTTTTCGCGGCAAAGTTTAAACATTGTAAAATTTTGAGTACATCGAATTGTTAGCCGACGCATAATAAATGAAAATAATTTTATTTCTATTTTCGTTTAAAATCAAAATTGTG
>NW_012026888.1:50146-53864 GCF_000956235.1 Wasmannia auropunctata
TGTGCTCTTCCGATGTCTACAATAAGATTTCGCAGTAAAATTTATTGTAGTGCACAGTAAAATTTACCTGAATACTATATTGTCTCACAATTAACATGATTTTCAGGGTAAATTTTAAAAGAAAATTCTCTCCGTGCACAAACTCTATACCGTCAAGATTTATTTTTATTGATCAAATTAAAGAATGTGTTTCTAATTCGTGCTCCAATTCAGTCTGTCCAAACTATCAAAGTCCTAAAACATAAATTTAAAAAATTTCCTAATGGACACGCATGTCTCTTATCAAATGTACGTGTGTGTAGCGAGAGTTCGTTAAGCAGGCACACACGTAATTTTTGTGCAGCATAGGATTACTATTTGCGCAACAAGAATTAACGGAATAATTACGAAGGAGTGTATCGCGCGCGCTTTTTTGGTCTCACAGTTTCCATTACTAGGATCATGGGGAACTGTTCCAAGCTGGCTGGCAGACACGCTGACCGAAATATAGGCAAGCTACTGACTCACTCGCGTCGGTTGCGCTCTCTAAAAACCGCGCACACCGACAAAATACATCCCTCTCGTTAGCGAGAGGATAAATCCCTCGTTTTGCGATCGAAGTAGCACTGGCACGGAACATATCGATGCTCTGAGGCGAACTTTTCAATTTGCGCTGAAAAGTCCCCGCCCGCCTAATGCACGCAATCAATACAGTCGGCGTGCGTACCTATACACCAGCGCATACACCCTTCCCCTCCCCGTCGGATAAGCAAATATATGGGCGGATGGATACACAAGATGTCCCCAAGAGGACCGCGACGGGACTCGAGATCGAATTTGCGGTGGGAATTATAAATTACGCGGCCGTGGAGCCCGAAATTGGATCGAGGCGGCACGGAGGAAGGGGAAATGATGTTCTTGGAGGTAATATTATAGGAATGGTAACCGCCGAATCAATTTTTGACGCCGCGTGCATGATCGAAATTGCACACCTCGATGAAACGCGTCGGAGACGTTCAACAGCCGCGAGCGGCTGACGTATTTAAGACCGCAACTACTGTAATAAAGTCACTTAATGCGCGTCGACATTCATAAGTCGTCATAAACATTTTAATTCAAATGATATTATATTTTACGTGCAGCATTTATTACAGAAACAAATGAGATTGCTTCTTGAAAGTTAATAATACATTAATTGCATATATAGTAACATTAATTTTTATGAGATAAATTCTTTTCGTTATATAACGGCAGTATTATTTGCATGCTTGCGCATTAATGGCAAAGCGGAATATTTGTTGATGCACGCGTATCGCGCAATGTAGAGCAGCTCCAATAATTTATTTGCAATGCGTGGACCTTTGCGCAAAAGAGCGCGAGCCTTTTAACACGTAGCAAGATAAAGCATACATGCACGCGATACTTTTTCAACCGCCAAATTAATTCGTGGCGTGGGGAAAGATGAAACTGTATACGAGAGCCAGAGATGCAATCTGGTTAACGTATTAATTACCTGATACGATCCTATTGAAAATGTTTGCTAATTAATGTTACATAATATTGGATTTAATAGCCGATTTCAAAATTCGCATAGGGATGTGGGATTTGCTGGCGAGCCACAAAGTTATTAAATTTACGAATCGGAAATTTTTTTTACGCAATTTTATATTTAATAGAATATTTCTATAACAGCAGCGTAAATAATTAATAATTGGAACGCTATAGGGACGAGATTTTTAATGCTTTGTCTTTTCTCGGTCAATTACGTCATCAAACTAACGAACGGATCACACAACACACACAGGTGAATAATTACCTTATAAAGTTATCGGTAATATTGATGCACAAGATCGGCGTGATGATTCAAAGGCTGCGTTATTAGCAATAATCTTATTTAAATCAACCGTGATTTGATTACAGTTATACACAGCGATGCCGGCCGGAGCTACATAAAATCAATACTCATTTGGCTGCTGTCCGCCGCAGTATACGGTTTCGCAAAAAGCGTTAAAATCTGCCTGAATGTTCAGCCGGGCATCGAATTGTCGATAAGGTTAAAACGCATGACATCACGACGTACTGATTTGAGGGAGATTGATGAGAGAGAAAGAGAGAAAGAGAAAGAGTGGTGGAGGGAGGGAGGAAAGGGGAGAGAGAAAGAGAGAAAGAGAGAGGGAGGGAAACATGCGGTTTCCCCTGCCGTGTATGTGTGTATTCCGCAGTGTGTATGCGTGAGAATGTGCACCCGGTTAAATCAGTGTATTGTTGGGGATGGTCAGAGATGCGAAACGGTTTGGGGTCAGTGTGTTATACGGACATGCCGTACAGTGACTTTTTTGCCGAACCGTTTTTCATGACCGAGCGTTTTACTGGCGGACTAGCGGACCCAGCAATTTGTGCGAGAAACGTACGCCACGGTCATGCTTTCCTAATCTCTTTACAAAATAACATTTTTGCACCGATATTACCGCCTGATAATATTGAATGAGAATATTCGATATTCTTTCAACCTCTATCTTTATCGTATAAAAGATACGTCTGTAAGCACGCGACGTCTTTAATTTACGAGCAGCATAATGGATTTTTCTTGTACCGAAACGTATTGATTTCGTATATTTCATTATACGCTGACTGCATTATACTGTTAGATATTATGCTAAAATCAAGTATCGAAATAGCTCGTGGAATATCGCGAATAACGGATCAAGAAATTGCTTTAATAATTCTATAATTACAACAGCTTTAATTAGGTGTCTTCGGCTTCGATTTCATTTTAACTCCGTTTCAATTCAGTTTCCCTAATTAGATCATTTCTCTTCTGAAATTTGTAAATGTAATAATAGATGATCATGATTGATTGATAACAAATTGTAAAATTTAGTCAAATAACGAGAATATCAATAATGTAAATAATTAAAAATGTTAAATAAGAACATAGGTATGCTTTCTGTATATGCACGCATATTGATAATTTCTGAAAATAACATTAGATGAGAAGATCGTAAAACAATTTTCCGTTGTAAGAACGTCATCATGATTTTATTTGCCACAGTTATAAGTGACATCATTATATTTCTATGTTCCACGTAAGATATTATTAAATATTGAATTATAATATAATATTGGATGAAAAGATCTTAAAATTTTTAGTTATAAAAACGTCATCGTAATTTTATTTGTCACTTACAACTGACATCATTCTATATTTCTCCGTTCTACCTGGAATATAAATATTGAATTATTTCTATAAAATAATTCTATGAGATTTATTTCTACAAAATAACTCTAGAACTCGATCAAACAACGTATATCGCAATTATGCGAATTAAACATAACAGCAAGCAACACCGCTGGAAATTTGTTCTAAAGTTTTTCATTATAGCCAGAAATATATTTCTACGCGTGCAGATGGCGGCTGAGAAGGAAGGGAAGTTCCAGCGTCGTATATTTTCTTCCTTCTTCCGCCGTTTTCATTATGCATACAACATACTTGATGACCGGCAGGACTATGCGGGAAAAAAAGAAGAGAAACGCAACCTTAATCTCAGCCTACCGCTCCGTTCTTCTCTTTGCGCATTTTTACTTTTGAGGTCTTCGTCAAACAAAGCAGCTTCTTTCGCGAGCGTAGACGCAGGTAATCGCGCAACATTTCGCCTTACATTAAAAAAGTAAGTTTATTATATATATATATATCGTTACGTTAAAAAGTAAGTTCATATATATATATATATATATATAT
>NW_012026888.1:53884-77727 GCF_000956235.1 Wasmannia auropunctata
AAATACAAAATACAAATTGTATTTCAAATGTACAAGTATTTGAAATATGTGCCTAGCCCTGATACTACGCATGCATGGATCGTGCCGCGGAATGTAATCGCGAGGATGATCGCGATCAGTGGACAACAATCGGCATTATACGTACACGTACCTCAATACCCGCGCATTACATTCCGATGCGAAACAGTTACAGCTGGCTCGAAAACGTTAATTACGTTAAACGATGTAAATACAGTTATCCCGGTCTCTCGTCGAGCGTATGCGCGCATCGTTCGGGATTTCGTTTATTCCAGGCATTATACGTTTACCTAATGAGACGGCGGAAGCCCGTTGTTTTACCGTTTTTCCCCCCTCCTTCCTACAAATTTCACGTCGCGAATGAAGCGATAAATCTGAGCTCTGCAGTGTTTCTTCGCGTTATAGGAGAAAAGAGGAGCGTCTCGCGCGCGTCGGGCGTTTCACATCCACGCGGGTGATAACAATCCGTTACTTAATGTTTGCGTCACCTCGCGTGTACCTATCGCACGCGGTATCGCGATATACGTGTGTCGCTATCGAAACCTCTCGAAAATAATTTCCGCACGTGTCTAATCCATCACTTTCACGCGCACATCAGCCGCCGTCGCGCGGAAGGTCCGCGTGATAATTCAATTCGCCTGTAGTCTGATACCGATGCCTGCGTCGCGGCTGCGACGGCGCGTTACGTTCTTCTACAATCTCATTTCTCTCCGATCGCCAGGAAATTTCGCGCATTTCGCGTCACGACGATATGCGTATTTCGCCTATTTTTATATTTTTCTTTCCAAATAACACAGTTCGCTCGCACGCGCGCAAATGACAAATGTCACCTCCGCGGTGCTAACCGCGCGTCCTCGGGCTCGATTCCACCGACCTTTCGATCCGCGCGCGGCGGATGATTCCACGTAACCGCGTCCAGTCGATGCTAATCGAAACTGGTATTTCCGGAATAAGTGTATAAAGGAAAGATACAGCGAGATATCGCGCGCGGGACGCCGCGCGGCGTCGTGTTCCCGTGCATCAATCGTCGATTCGCGCGATTACGCGACGAATTAAGCACGCGTGAAGCGCAGCTATTACTCTTATCGCGGGCGCGCGGATGCGTCAAACTTATAAATATACTATTCTCGGCGAGCTTTATCGTTAAAGGCACGAAATGAAAGTCCCGTTTCGCCGCTTGGTAAGTACATATATATATATATATATATATATATGTATATAGCAACGTGCTTTTGAAATTTAATGTATACCGCTTCGCGTGATTAATATTTACGTCCTTTTGTAGTGAAGGTAATGGGAACGAAGCCCGCCGATGTCATATTTGAGGCAAAGCTGTTCAAAGTTTAATACGACCGAATATTCAATAGTATTCATTGCCGCTATTATTGTGTGTATTATTATCTCTCCTGTCAGATACAGATATCAAAGCGGTAATGATTACTAATTATAACGCGCGTGTGTATATGTAGGCATATCCTATTATACATGCACTTTAACTCTCTGCATTTCACGACAGATAAGAGTTTTCCGTCCGTACGCGTTTCCTCTCGATTCTAGACGTATTCTCAAATTAGTGGTGCCTATTAAGAAGACTTTAATAAGCCACTATAATCCGCTGAGACAACGATTCTTGTCATCGTTCATAATCAATTACAAACTCGTCTGTATTCAGGCACAAACTTCGCGAACGGCGAAGGATTAAACTATTCTAACGGAGTTCTATTTTCTCGGGGAGGAAGACGAGTTCGCGAACCGAGTTTGTTAAAGGCTCCACTTACTTATATCACACGTCGCTGAGTATTTATAGCGTATATAAGCGCGCGCCTTTGCACATACGGCGTCACTTACGTTAACGAGATTTAACTTAATAATAATTATCCATTTTAGAAGAAGAAAGTCAATTAATTTCCATTTAACTAAGAACAATTGGCGATGGCATTTTATAATGGCGAGTCTCTTTAAAGACGATCTAAAAATACAAGCTTGAAATTAAACAAAAATTAACTTTATCTTCTGTTACTTTCGCACCTGCCGTTCTACATATACTGTCGCCATTACTTCTCTTTTTTTATCTTTTTTTTTCAACTTTTATTATTCTTCTCTTTTAATCGTCGCATTTGCACATTTTCAAGGACTTTAATGAGTTCCTTTTTCGTAAAATCTTAAACCGAGAAAATTGTGTCTACTTACACCGCACGTCGAATCTCACTTCGGTGCTGGATGACATGGTGGGATTGGCGTACGCCGGATGGATGGCGACGCATCTGATCGGCTGTCCGTAACGTGATCGCTCGGCCAGAATCTCGCAAACACTGTAGGTCGCCCAAGTGCGCGGATTATCTATCTCGGTCGAGTTTACCTGGGGCCGCAACGTCCTCATCTCAGTCTCGCCCACGTACCTGCATATTGCCCCGAAAATTTGCATTTCCAATGGCTGTTCTGCAACAACTCTTACTCGCTCCCCTTCAACACCCTCCTCTCCTCGTCATCTTCGGGCTCGCTCTATCCCGCACGCGTTCCCCCCTCGCCGTTTCGCCGCCGCTCTTCTCTCTCTCTCTCTCGCTCTCTCTCTCTCTACCCGACACCCTCTCGCCCTCCCCGTCTTGCTTTCCACCCGACCTTTCCCCCATCAAGGCTCATCGTCGCGGATTATTCAGAATTCCGGCTCTTCGGGAGTCTTGCAGTTTCGCCGACTCCGCGGTCTAACGGCGGCACTCTCGTGAATTAAGCCTCTCGGTGTTCAGTTATTATAGCACGAAGGATAATACGAAAGGGTAATGTAAAAACATAAATTCGTATCTCGTAAATATAGAAAGAAGCGAATTGTTTGATATTTACAGTATTTACACAATCGCTGCATCGCACATTAAATTTATCTCGGATGTTGCCCGCGATTTGCGTAACAATTACACCGCATGCACCGCGATAGCCATCTCGTTTGTCGACGATTGTCTTTTTAGCATGGAAACTCAATACTCGCCGTCGATTGCACGCCGGGCGGTTTGCCCCCGATCTCTCTGCACGGTCATAATTAACACGTTTATGCATACACATATTCTGCGCTGCGTCGCGTGTGTCAATTAGGATAATTCCCAGTGAGTAAGTGGGTAAGCGAGGGCAGCTGAGGGCTGGCAGAGGAGAACGGTCGCCTTGTCAAGGGACCTCGTCTACAATTTGAAACGCAACCCCGAGGCTCTGCGGACACCGTCCCGCTAACCGAAAATTGCAAGGTTTAAAGCCGGGAGAGAGATTGCGCTTCTCTCTCTCTCTCTCTCTCTCTCTCTCTCTCTCTCTCTCCCGCGCAGCGCTTGTTTTTGTTCCGCCGTAAAACTATTAAGCCCCCGTTCTCCCATGAGCTCTCTTTCCACGCTCTCGACGGAGCCCGGCCGTCGCACTATGTCGGGAATCCAAGAAAAAAGACCGAGGACCAAGAATTTTGCCATCCCTCGCGTGAGACCCCTCTTCCGGACTGTGTTTTCCCGTCGCAACGAAAATGCATCGTGTAGCTCCTTAATTTCGCCCGGGCACGATGCAGAATAGATCATGATTATTCATGGGGCGCGTGTTCCACTATCGACAGCGTCCTCGATGCATTACGTGGAATCTTCGAGCAGCGGCGGGAACAAGCGCTCCAACGACGGCCGAAGAAGAGGCGCGCCCGACGGCGGAAGACGCCTTGAAATCGATAGCGACGTATATTTTGATTACCTAGGACAACCCCGTTCAATCACGGAGCTCCCGAAAAGCCCTCAATGAAAAAAAATCACGGCGAAGAGCAGGTTTTTTAAAGTTGTTATTCAGAGGAGGGAAAAGAAATCTGAAATAAATGTTTCATCAATCAAAATAATTTGGGATTTGAAAATTACAATTTCGCAATTCCCATTAGAGCTGCGACGTGATTACTAAGTTTCAGCAAAATTGAAAATTTTACAACTCTTATTTAATCTCGAACACTGACGCTTCTTAAAAATTCGCTGGAAATGGCAAGCGATTCGACGACACCATTATATGTTTATCTCCTTCTCCTTATTACCGATACATTCCATTTAATCCGTAAGCTCCATAAATTGTCGAATAATTACGCTCGTAACAGGGAGGGCAAACGAGCGGAAGGAAACGCGGCGACGAAGACGGGGAGCGAGACCGGAGAGCGAGCGAGACACGCGAAGCGAGAGATCGCGCGTGCCAAGCAAGGGGGGTGGGGGAGGGGGGGTTCGGCGGCGGCGCGCAAGTTAAGTAGTACGGAATCTACGTGCAACGATTACGAACCATTTAATTAGAGGCGAAGGATTCCCATACCGCGCTCTGCAAGTGAGCGTAGCGATCTCACCTGCTCGGGCTGTCACGTTGCTGCCGGGGAGAATTAGACGGTCGGCGTACTCTATCTGCGGTCGCTGAGGGCTGACTGGAATGAGAAAATTAGCACGGATTAATCCCGCCGTATGCCATCACTCGCGCAGTCGGCGCAAGCATGCCCTCCTCTCCCCTCCCCCCTCTTCCCCACCCCCCCGCCCCCAAAAGCACTAAATTGCTCTTTTAATCTTTGGACGAAATTGGAAAAAAGTGATCTTAAGATGTTTACTAGAAGGTTCACGATATTTTTCTAGAAAGATACGATCGTATTACTTACAAATTCATATATCGATGAATTTAATATAAATTTACGATCAGATTTTACATAATCTTTTTACACACACGATATCGATGCACATTTGCATTTTATCTTTGTAAATATTAATGCAGGTGAAAATTGCAATTAGTTACTGCAAGCCGCAAGATTAAAAAAAAAAAGAAGTTTTATCCCGGCAAACCCTTTTCACGTCGCAGAAATAAATCCTGTTGCTTCAGTGCTAATTATGTCATATGGGATTACCAGGCAAATATCGAGGTAGTTGACCGGGTGGTTTTATTATACAACTAATCGACGTACGTATATACGTTAATGGCGTAATATATGATCCCCGGACGAGAGATATTAATTTGTCATAATTTCGGCGATAAAAAGCACGAAATATATATTTCGATGAGGCGCAATGTAATTCCGAGGGTAACGATAACGACGGAGCTCGCAGCGCGAATCGCTACGTGAGTGTTTATTGAGTTATGCGAATTATTGCGCGCGACGTGTAACAATCGCGTCGATCGTTTCATTAACGAGCGAGTTTCCGAAATCAATTATTTCGCCATTAACGTGAGAAAACAAGATGGCTCGATTCGGCTGAGTACGATTCGGTTCCTCAATCACGTGTCGAATTACCTTGTAATTATTATCCCGTAATAGATGCAATATTATGATCACTATTGTACGAAATGGTATCTACCTTTGCCGTATCTATCTATATAGAATGATTCTGAACTGAGCACCAAATTTGGTACAGCGGCTTTAGCACATGAAAGTAGGTCGAAAATGTCTAATAAACGTATATCCGATTTCGGACATATATTTATTAGACATATCCTGCATCAACTTTGATGCAGGATATGTCTTTTCTAGTACGAATTAATAAATTGTCTTCAGCTTTTTTAAAAAAGGTTTGCGGATGACATCGGAAGCATTAAGTATCAGTTGTCATAGTTGTCCTAAATCCTGAATCTCATTCTGGTAGGAGGGATTTTTAAGCACCTTTTGTGAAGAATTAAACAGAATAAAGAATAAAATTTAAATTAGAGAAATTATGGAAGGCTCATATCAAATTATAACGATAATGGAGCTGTTGAGCTAATAATCTTATTTTAAACTGTGGTGGTAAATAATCTTTAATATTATATAAATATTTGAAGTACAATACAAATTACCCCAGATTGTTATAGAAATTGTTTACCACCACAGTTTCAAAATAAGATTATTAGCATGTTACACCTAGCTTGGCTCAACAGGTTCATTATCGTTATAGAATAAAGAATATTAAGCAATATTTACTTCAATGTATGTTTTCGTACTAAAGTAACTTCAATATCCGGTAATGCCGAAACCATTCAAAATCGGACATATGTTTATTAGCCATTTTCGACTTGTTTTCATGTCCTAAAGTGCTGTATCAATTTTGGCACTCAGTTCAAAGACACCCTGCACATCTTCGACGTCGTTTATCAAATATTTAGAATAGTATTGAAAATCGTGTAATAAAACGGATATTAGAGAAAATCAAGATTTTTATTCTTTCTCTCGCTTGTTGGTCAAAAAATGATTTTCGCTAAAATATAATATAAATAAATTTATGTTCTACTTGCGTGTAACACTCACCTCTGACGACCAGCCTCGCTGGTTCGGATGCTAACGCGTCCTGCGTCGTAAAATCACTGGCGGTCACTTGGCATTGCCAGAGTCCGTCGTCGAACTCTAACGTGGCTGATCTGACCCATAACGAACAGTCGCCGATGTCAGGCGAGCCCACCCACTCGTACTTTTTTAAGTGCATGCCTATTGGCTAAACAAAAAGAGAAGAATTTCTATAAATTATTACATTATAAGCTTTTTACATATAAATTTGATTACATTTCTTATTCCATTTATTACTGATTAAATAAAATCGTAACCATATCATATATTATATCAATTTTTTATTCAAAGATTCATTGACACGGTTAATCATTTGTTCAATAATATGATAAAATAATTGAAAAATAAACATTTGAATACATGTCTACATATACATATAATATTTTATTTCTTGATATATTCTAATATGATACATATGAAAGATCTTTTATGTAAAGCATTTACTTTTACTTATTTCAACAGTTTTATACGCAGAATGACGAGAGGAATCGATTTATATAAAAGGAACAATCGAATAATTCTGTTTATGAGAGCCGGAATACAATATCTCATATGCATCGAGTCAATAAGTAACGAGTAGCTTAAGAGAGATGTCAGAGAAACAGAGAAATGGCTTGTGTTTATCGAAGCAATCATCATTTGTCGAATTTAAAAACATCTGCGCATATTAAAAACATCTGCGATAGAGTTTCGCGAGATTAATAGAAACCCCGATAATTTTCGCCGACAAATTCCCTATAGACAATGGTCCACGCACGTCAGCATCTTTCGATCGTTTAATCGGGCACCTCGTTACCGGGATCCTTTTCCGCGGTGCACCCCCGCCACCCGCAGCAACTTCACTCGCCCCGTCAGTTGCCCCGTACGCTTCCTCCGAAATGAATCATCGGCTTCCGCGTCGGGAGCCGCTCGAGTCGAGCTTCTTTCTCGCGGATTAATTCACTGCGGCCGGGAAAGTGCGGCCCTAGCAAATTTCACAGTCATAATGTGGCCGTAATTCAGCGATCGATTCTGCATGCGTTCGCTCTTTAATCTTCCCTCCTCTCTTTCCCGCCTTACAACAAGCTTTTGTCTCTCGCGAAATGAAGGAAGCTCCTCTCTTCTCTCTCTCTCTCTCTCTCTCTCTCTCTCTCTCTCTCTACTACACCTCTTCTCAAAACTATAACTAAGAATTTGTGTGTAGCAGTTCTTACGCTCATCTTATCGCTTATCTCGGCACTCTATATCAGTTTTTGCTCGTGTAAAGTAATTTTATTCGGCCTCATCGCTGTCGATATTTATGATTAAATGTTCTGAAACTTTCGTAATAATACCCGCTTGTATTTCTTCTTTTATCGCGATAATAAATTGATCCTTCTATGCTCAGTCGTCCGTTCTTTTCCTTTCACCCAGCATCGCGCGATACGTTAACGCGACGGCTATTATATACCGTGTATATCGTTGGCGTATCGTTCGGGTTCAGATTGTTTTATCCATAAGTTTGTACCACAACTCCGTTAGTACGTGCAGCGAAAAAGCTTCGTCGTTTAAAGGTATTAGTCAGTTAATGAGTTTCCGTAATCCGCCAGCGGTCTGCTGTCTTGAATTAGCGATGCCTGCGTATTACTGAAAGATATTGAGTTCGCGTTGCAAATTGCTTCTTCGTTTTTATTAAGCTAGACTGATCCGATAAACAAAATATAAGAACATTAATATGACTTTTTCTTCCTCTTTTTCTCTTATACATAATTAAACAGTCTTAATCAAAATCTAGTAAGGAACTATGTAATTATTTAATTCTAATTACATGTACATTACAATAAAATGTAATATGGTGAACAAGTCAATTTTAATTCAACTGTATCTTTTATTTCAAATTTATTAATTTATTTCTGGACTTCTTTATTTTTTCCTAAAAAAAGTAACAAGAAAAAGTTAATAAATAGTATATAATTATCTAATCCTATTACATGTACTCCCATTTTATTGTACATGTAATCCTAATTACAATGTACAATAAAATGTAATACGGTAAGCAAGTCGGTTTTAATTCAATTGAATTTTTCTTATTTCGAATCTGTTAATTTGTTTTTAGACTTACGTTTGCAGTTTTCCTAAAAAGTAACAAGTGGTAATAGATAGTTCACAGGGGAGTACACCAACTATGTGGTGGAGAATAAATTCCATTTCATCCGGGTTGTCTCGCTACTTTCAGAATGAGAACGCGGCTCATGATATACTCAATTCAAGAATCCAGATTCTTTTTACGCGGGAATTCCCGGGGTGCGGGGTGGCCGTTTTGAAGCGGACGGGTCCTTAACTTCGGGCTTCTCTGGGGATGCAATGAGAGCTCCGTTAACTACGATAGGACGCCGTCGTGCGACTATATTAGTAATGAGCGGAGCGGTGTTCCCTGCGGAATGCGCAGTTTATCACTCGGTGGCAGACACAATAATACAATGGCGAAATCCTGGCGAAGATTATTCGCGCGTAGACGAAGAGCGCGGGATATTCGCCCTCAGGACAAGAAGAATAATGAGTTTGCTGGCGCGTACACTCCTTGCCCGGTGTTAGGGCGAAACGACGTTTCTAGCGCACACTAGCATTACTAGCGGCACGAATTAACGTCCTAGGTCATTGTCATAGATTAATATCGCATCATTCTCAAATAATCTCCTTTTCATTCTGTCGTGTTACACAAAACGTCTACGCTATCTCGCGAGTACTTCGACCCCTCGCGGTGAAATTGAAGGAACGTTATCAGAATGCACGAGCGCTATTATTACAGTAATATATATTACTGTATATTTTATTTATACCATAATATTTTATTTATTACAATGTTTTTATGCGTATGTGTATATATTTATACATTTTAATTATATTTATGGAGCCTGATTGTGCAGCTCCGTTTTAGTTAAAGCATAAAAAGTTAATTAATTAATTTTATTAATTCATTTAATTTTCGTAAACTACTTTTCGCGCACAATGTAGCTGCTATAAAAAAAAATAATTTACTTGAATTAAAATACGCGTTGAAACAATTAACGATATTTTAATTTCGTAATATTTTTCTTATTAGTAAACAATTCTATATACCTATCATTTTCTCTGAAGTGCATCGCGCTTCTCGTATCGAAGTCCACGCAGGATTTATATCCGTGTAGGCTATATAGAATTTCCGAGTTGCTTCGTGGGCCACGCCTATGAGAAGTAACGCAGGCATACTAACTTCTGCGATATCCTAAGAAGTTAAACCGCCGCGAATCAGTTCAACGGTTTTCCAAACTACACACGTACCATCGCTCTCACGTAGAAGCCGCGAGGCATTTTTCGAATGCACACCGAGCAGAGGATATCTCTCCCTTTCGAAACCGAATATATCCTCCCCTTCCTCCCACCTCAAAGAGGGTTCCTGCAAATCCTCCTAAACACACAAAGAAAGGAGGAGCATCTGCGCGCAACAAATTTCGAAGTTACGAACTTTTCGGCGTTTACCAGAAGGATATGCCGTCAGTGACGAGCGAGCTTACGGCAAGAATTCCGAGGGAGGTTTCGGAAGGAAAAAAGAGGAGAGAAAGAAAGAAAGGAAACACTCTCCGGCTGGTTATACTAGCCGCCAATGGTTTTGCGCTATCGGTCTACGTCCCTACGATCTATTTCGTTGCTCTCGAAGAGATTGCCATTGCGTCTGCATTACTCCAGGGCTCTCTCTCTCTCTCTCTCTCTCTCTCTCTCTCTCGTGTTAGCGGGGCCTTTGGCCCGGGGGTATGTACCCAGGCCGTTCGCCGTACCCGCGACTAAGCCTGTGTTCGTCAGCTGTGTTCGTACACACGCGCGCCTCTACGATGCTTACATTCGCGTCTGTGTGCGCGCCGACAACGGGGTGGGCGGGGGTGTGTCTGCGGGTGCATTACGTTGATTGCTGGTCGCGGCCTCTCCGGAGAACACAGAGAACATCGAAGAGGTTCGGGCGAGCTGAAGAGGGCAGGGGCAAAGACGGTTGGGAAAGCGGGCAAAGGAGAAAGAAAACGAAAAGGGCGCCCCTTCCTTCCTCTCTCTCTCTCTCTCTCTCTCTCTCACCGATTAAGTAAGCGAGCGGTGTGCGCTGTATCCTCGACGCGCGCGCGCACGGATTTTAATCCTTTCAATGAACAACGGTGACTTTTCTCAGAGCAGTTTTCTCGCGAATGGTTCTGTTTTTAATTCTCTTCATTTCCATCGGATTGTGCATCCACGAGGTCGTTTTAGCTGTTTGTTGCACTTTTAACGTCATTAATAACATTAATAACACATTTATCATATCTCCTTTAATTCTTTATAAATATTTCTTAATGTACGAAGGTTCTATGAATTTTCAAAAAACTTGACACCAGTGACACATTTATCGCAACATCAGAATGTTATTTGAAAAGAAAGAAATCACAAAGATATACGTTGAAGAACTTAAAAAGAGGTTAACTTAACAAGTTGGATATCGAGTTATTATTTTAAATAGCAGTTTAAATCCGGGTATCGCGTGCATAAAGTAAAAGAGAAACGAGTCTATTTTACAACATTTACGCGGAGAATTTACGGTTGAAACAATCATTTTCGGGAGAAGAATGGATAATTGGGTGCGGTAAATCTCGCGCATTTACTTCACGAAAGTGATTTCGTGCCTTTGCAAGATTCCGTGATGAAACGTTTCCTCGGGGGTTGATCGTTCCTGTTAAGGCAATGCCGGCTTTTTCTTTTTACGCTTTATTTCAATTCGCGAAAATCACGTGCATGCGATGGCAAAGGGATTTATCGACTAAGATCGGCCGAGATAGCGCGCGCCGAGGTAGTGCATCGTCCACGAATATATTGAGAACAAATATTAATGCGAAATTAATTCTCCGAGAATCCGCTATTCCACCGCTTGAGGTGGATGCTCGGATTTTTCTCGTTTTTACACAGCGGTGCATTGGAAGTCGGAAAGAAATTGAAAGCTCTTTGTGTATTCACTGCTAGAAGACTTGATTCATGCGAATGACTGCCGCGTAATAAATGGCGCACATATACAAACGAGAGCAAAATGACATTATAATAATTCGCGTATTATATTATCGCAGCGCACAGTTTGTTTTCGAGATTTCTCCGTAAAAGCATTAAGAAATTTTGACATTTCGCAGACATCTCACGCGAAATCACCAAATCAAACGTCGCGTCGTCTCTTGAAGCTTCTGCAAGTCGAAGATTTTATTCTAGTGCTTTTTGACGCGTAAAACGGATGCGTCGCATCCGACGCGCAGAAAGTGCAAACAATGCAACGCGCGGAACGAAACGAAACGAACGGAAACGATGTGGTTAGAGGATGGGAAATGGCGAAGTGTACGGAGGGAAAGAGAAAGAAACGACGGGAGGGAAGGAGAGAATGCGTTTGTATTGTAAACAAGAGTGGCTCGCGAAGAGAAAATTATCCCGCTCGTTATTTACATCTTTCATAAATATTCACTTTCGCGGGAGAAAGTCAAGCCGGAAAAGAAAGGGGGGGAAGCGGGACGGCGGGTGGACGAGCGGGGACCGCTGAGAGCGTGAGCGGGCGAGAGAAAAGCCCGGGGAGAGGATATTTGGTTGGGGAAGTAACGAGAAACCGCGCGGGGCATAAATCTCCGGGCTTTCGGAGGCGATCTCGTCTCAGGATCACCCACTGCGAAAAGCCTTCGTCGCTACCTCTGAGATAGTAATACGGTATTCAAGTCCCAACTCCCAGGTCGTCTTCCTCCCCGCCCACCGACCACTCCAAGCGAGGAGAAGCTTCGGAGAACTTCTGAGAAGCGTCGGACGATATTTGCATTGTTGTTTCCGATAAGTAGAATCACGCGAGGACCCCGTCGAAAATTTCAATGGGAGCTCCCTCGCCCGATTCAAGGAGCGCATTCACTTCTAAAACCGTCCCGACATTTTAGAAAAATCTGAGTTATTCAAAGCAGTTCCGTGAACGGATCGTTACGCAAGTTATTCTTTCCAGCGAGAAGAGAATTCTTTAATAAAATGTTTCGAATCGTTTAAATAAATTATATGTTTGGCGCACTTTACAGTTTGTCACGTATTGAAATTTTTGTTTTGTTATTAAACGACACGCGTGTTGAGGGTGAAAGTCGTTTCCGCGAATTTAAATTACAACCGATAATGCAGAACCAGCGAGCGTGCCGAGTAAGACTCTGTTGTAATGTTATCAAAAAGTTCAATAATGAAAAGTTACTCTCTCTTCGCCGCGAGAACCTGGCAAGCCGCCGGGTATATTCCTGCTTGCATAATGTTTGAGAATAATTATGAATTTATATCTTCCGATCGCCGTCTTTTGTACATTTCAAATCACGTATGATGTACCTAATAAAAATTATATGCTGCACATTGTTTTTATACCTTTTGTTTCTCTCCAATATCCAGTGACAAATTCAAAAGATGCCACTCTGCACTGAACTTTAGCAAATTATTATTATAATTAAAACCCATCGTTTAATAATTTAATTAATCTAAATAATTAATATTGAATAAATTTCTGTGGTTTTTTACAATATGTTTAAAAGTATGTAATTACTGATACCTACTTATATTGACAACCAAGAGGGAATGTCAAATGTTATTTATAAGATATTTTACATATAAATATTTTAATAAAAATAAATTATAAATTTTCTTTTAAAATAAATTGATGATAATTAAAATTATATTTTGTATATGTGCGCGCGCGAGTGTGTGTGTGTGTGTGTGTGTGTGTATGTGTGAGTGTATATATTCCTATATGTGTTTGTTCCTAAAAGGAAATATATTTCGAAAACATTTTCCCTAAAAGAAATATTTAAGAGATAATAAGGAAATATTTAAGAGCGCGAAAAAATGCACAATACACTTCTGAATAAAGTTAATCTAACTTGGGCAATCTCGGCTTAAGCAAGAAATAGTCGACAGGCGTGAAGGAGGACCGACAGCACTGAATATCGAGAGCTCACAAAACGACGTCGGCGAATTAGCATATTTCCAAGCGCGCAGACTTTATATCATGACGAATTTGCATATAGCGGAGATGATGAACATTTTTTTCATATTGCTCATTAAGTATGCCGGAATAACAAATATTTATGCGCGCTTTACCAGAAAATTCATTTCTCGTTGGAAAAATCCACCGTGCAAATTTTGCTCGTAAGGCAGGACTCGTAGCAAAATATTATTAACACTGTTAGATACTGGCATTATTGATGTAAATAAAAATTTACGCATAATTAACAAATTTATGTATAGCAGATTACATAATATATGAATATGAGGGGAAGGGGAAGGAGTAGCCTCCTATTCATTCCTAAACTGCAGAAGCATTTCGGGTGCATTAAATCCTGCGCGATATTTCATTACGGTTTTGCTGCGAACGGAATTGAAAAATTACCGGTCGTATTCTCGGCGGTATATAAATCTTAATGAAAAATCTGTCTTGCGGAATATCGAGAGCAGTCCCCGTTCGAAAGACTCCGATTCGATAATGGAGATAGATCTGCAAACGAGCGGGGGAGAAAAAAATGTATTTGCCGTATTGCCACTATATTTCCCTTTCTCCTCTTTCCTAGTCAACGGGCGATATATTTTTTGCAACGGAATAAATTTTTGATAGAAAAAGAAAAAGGAATTAAAGCTCGAAAGTTCAGCATCGAGAAAAATATGATTAAAAGACTACGTCAAATTTAATTGTTTCACATGAAACTACCTCTTGATTAAAGTTTAAATCATCCCTTTATAAAACTTGGAGAACTTCTTTCAGAGAACTTGTCGTCTGATCTCACGACGATATTGCGCGCCGTCAATTCTCGATGTCGGTATACCAACGTGGAATTATCGATGCGTCATATAATCGAAATCTATTAATACACCGAGAAACGCGCCCGAGCCACTCGGGATGCCAGAGAGTGATATATTAAGCGTACATTTTCCCTAATCCAGATGTCATTAAAACAGATTATCTACATGAATTAATATGCAAATTAGTTCACGCGTCGCCGAGGCACGTACATGCGCCCTGCTCCCGTGTGCGTGCCTGCGAAAGTTATAACGGCAAGGGCGTCGTCGGGCGGTGCGCTACCGTTCCTGTACGTACATTAACACTTATAAAATTTTTGTGTCATAATTAAAAAGTTGTACAAACGTCTCGCGCGCATTGTCCCGCGAGCGCGTAATATCCGGGACAGCCGTCGGGATAATACGGCGAGCGCGATTACGGAGAGCGTCTCCGCAGTTATGGAACATTAAGTAGAAATAATAATATGCATACGCGCAACGTTTGCGAATTTGTTTTGTTCGCCGCCGTACGTATAACAAAGCGTATCGTGGAATTTCATTTCGAAGCGCAATCAAGAACAAAGCTGAATTCCCGTCGTAAAATAATTCCCAAGGTAGCGCGCGAGCGCGAGGATCCCCGAGGTATAAAAGCGGCGGCGGAGCGGGCGGGCAGGCGGGCGGACGGAGAGAGAGAGAGAGAGAGAGAGAGCGCCTGGTTCTATAACGCCGCCGATATTTTCTCTAATCCAAATGTCACCGAGGTCGGCTTACCTTCGCAAATTAATATGCAAATTAATGTAGGTACGCACACCGCGCGGCCGCATGCGATGCCGTACGCCGCAGTTATATACGGGGCGGTGTGTACACAAGTGTATAATACCGGATATATTGCGCTCTCCTTGCCGTTACGTCGCCGCCCTTTAGGAGTATTTAGCCGCGTATAGGCGGGCAAGAGGGAGGGGGGGGGGACGAGCGCGCGGGACTCTTTCGGCGCGGGGCACACCACAATGGACCGTACCGTGCGGAAAGATGCGGCGACGATAAATATCCTAAGCCAAGTGAGAGAGGCCACTCGAGGGACCGGCCTCTTATCCGGGCTCTCCACTTCGCCCCGCGCTGGTTTGCGCCCCGCGCTCAATGTAGCGCCTTCCTTTTGTTCGGTCCTCGAGCCACCGTGAAAACCTAACTGACGACGACCCCTTCTTGGTCCTCGCGCCGCGGTTGCATTATTAACGTGCGGACACCATGAGAGGTACGCCTTTCCAACTCTTTTTCTTTGTATTCGAAACAAAGACACACGACAATTTTCCTCGTGCTGACTTTTTCCGCGAGATTCGACAATTGGTATCGCAATGATTCGCGCGGCATTTAAACCTTTTGCATTCATGTCTAGCAGCCAGAAGGAAATTTCGATTTAACAATGATAATTCTTTATTGCCGTTAATTGTACTGTTATTTCTAATTTTTATGAAAATTTTTGGGGAATTTTGTTTGTATGTTAACTGCTTCATCATTAAAACGCGTTTTTCTTTCCTTTAGACGTTTTGAAAAGTATTTAAAGATATACTATATAATATAGAGAAACTTCTTTATAAAGTTTACTTTGAGTTTACTTTGAGTCACTTTATAGAGAAACTTTGAAATACAGCAAACACACGTGTGGCACAGACTTCGGGCAGCTTTTAAAGACAATTTACTTTGCACACGTAATTGCCGGTTTATCCGCGATTTGCAAAATAAATATCAACGTTGGTTTTTCCAATAATAACAATTCCGAAACACGCTCAAATGAATTCTTATTTGTGCAGCACAGGCTATCTTTGGTTTATATTTAATCGCAATTAATACATATATTGTTCAATACGATTGTACGTGTTTTTTTTATTCTCAACTAATTGGATCATACGCATGAGCGATTCTTCGACCGACTGTACTCAGTATAATAATTACAAAAGCGAAATGCATTTATGTTCATAAGTATCTATTATTCACAGTCCGATGGCCATTGAAACAAACATCTGCAGTAAACAGTAATCGATAGCAATAAAATGAAAATTGCCACGCGCGATATCATTGCAACGTTCCATCGCACGTAAGCGCGAGCGACGCACGAACGAGCACTTTAATTATCGCAATTTTGAACGTCCCATTTCCAAATATTTTTTTCGTGTCGCTGAAAAAAAGAAACAGATTTAACTACACCGCCTCCGCGCGAAAAGTCGATTCGTCGAGATTTTCGCAGCGAAAATTTCATAAGAACTGAAACTTTCGAAATCCGAAGCGTTTTCGTCTGGCAACGACGCGAGAAGTGAAAGGTTTTTTTTTTTAACGGAACTGAAATGGACTTTAAATATTGCCGTCATTTCGAAGATAAGTTGCATGATTTCGTGCGGACAAGCAAAGAGGAAGGAGGAACGAGACCGCTGAGAATTAAAACTCGTAATGCTCCACTCAAGAATTCGTCCCCTTTCGCGTCTCTTACAGAGACGGTCGCGCGTTTAACTCTCACCACCCACCGACCTCACTTTTCACTATCTCCGTTTCGACCACAGTCATCCTTCTGGCATACGCGCTCGCTTTCCGAGTTCGTCGCGGCTTTTCATCCACGGATATACGGAAAGTTCCGTTTCTTCTTTTTTTTTCTCTCGCGGAAAGCCGTTGTAACGACTTCAATTTAAAGCACGCTCCGCAGTCCGTCGTCGTCGTCGTGGGCGACCCCACTCTCTTCCGAGGCTCTCCTCCTCTTTCCGTTCTTTCGGCTTTACGCAGTGTATAAATGTCGCGCGCGGGTTCGCCACTAAATTTACGATCATCCTATCCTGCGGGAGATGAAACGCGTGCCACGGGTGATTACCGGGGTGAAAGAAAGAGAGCGCGGAAGGGAGAAAGGAAATCGCCGGAAGAGAACCCCGCGTGAAGGCCGCGTTTTAGCTTTAAACTTAATACAATAAGATCACGTTGCTTAAATCCTTGCAAGAGGCGAACGAGATTCCGCTTCCCCCGTGAAACTTTTTAACTTCAACGAGATTAACGTCCTCCAACGTGGCACTTCCGTGTAACACGAGTGCATATCCGGACGTGTGACACTAGACACAAGTTGTTTGAGAACGATGGGAAACTTTGCAAAGACCGGCGCGATTTAATGATATTACGAGCTAATTAAATATCTAGAGAAGAGATTGAGAGATGCGATAAAATTTATCTGTGAAAGTGTCAAGTGAAACAATTGCAACGGTAAATAAACGGTTTGTTTCGCTAAACGACTGTTTCAATTTGTAACTATAGTAAAAAAAATAGCGTACACAACTCAAAATGGAAAATAAATTTTGTACAAAGTATTGCTGTTAATTTTTTTTTATCGTATCTCTTTAGAGAGACGATGTCTCGGTCTTTTGTTACTCGTTTTATTCGCGTATAAGTAACAAAATATTAAAACATAATAAAATATTAGAAACATATTTCTCTCTCTTTTAGAAACGCCCTTTAGATCGTCTGAGATCGCGTTCGATTAAACTCGGTGGTATTGCGTTCGCGCAAGCGAGCACCACTTCAAGAGACTTTGCATAGAACGCCGCGAGCATGCCAATCAAGCGTTTGCCTCCCACGATGCTTTTTCTTCGTCGCGCAGCTTCCGCGGATGCTGCGCATCATTCTGTATTTTCACGGTTACCGGCCCGTCTCATCTCCAATCAAGCGCCAGACGTACAAATATATATATATATATATGTTTATATATATATATATATATATATTTATATTTATATAGGTATATATAATATATCCGACCTCGGCTTGCAGTACGTACGTGGCGCGCATTGGGAAGATTCATCCATGTGTTTGTAGCGATACCAAAAGAGAGAGAGAGAGAGAGAGAGAGAGAGAGAGAGAGGAGGAGAGGGATGGAGAGAGACGCAAGATCCCATCGATACAAGTCGACCCGCGGCCGTCTTCCAGAAATGTATCGCGGATTTACGCGACCGCTAACGTGGATACATCGCGGTCCGTGGAGCGTGTTATTCTCCATTACGAGCATTTCTATAGATATACGTATATGACCGTACGTGGGGTACAAATCGCCGGTTGCAATAATTCAGAGGGCTGGGATGTGCGACGGCGCGACTTGACGCGAAACACGGAAAGCCGGTTTTCGGAAAACGGGGTACGATCCGCGGACGACGAGAAGCGCTGTTTTTGATGTCCGCGTCGATTTAATTGAAATTTTAACTTTCGCCCGTCGAACCGGACGCCGGTGGTCGCGCTCGAGCGTCGAGCGGTTCGGTATTTGCGTTTTCAGCTAAAGTGAAATATCGAGTTCGCTATCGTGCGTGCGTGCGTGCGTGTGTGCGCGCGCGCGCCTGGGAATTTATCATGCGAGAAAACGCGTTACCGCCAGATTCCGGCTGATCAAGCAAACGAAGGACCGCGCGTAAATCACTCCTTTTGTGACTTTATGGCTGCGACATCACAAGTGAACTACGTATTCCTATAAATCGTAATGGCAAAAGCCTCGAATTAACGATACGCGCACGCGGGGTTTTAGATATAGAAACATCTGTGCTTGATAAATGTATCAAATTTAAAGCCCCGTGGATAATATATACATACGAGTTACACGAGTAAATCTTATACAGCTGAGCAAAATGAAAATTTGAAATACTCTGTAGCTTAAAGTGAATAACTTGTGCTAATCTTCTTATTATAATGCTACGTATTCCTCATGCCGCTTGGAAATGCTAACTACAGAAGTAACCGGAAAGCTCCTAGTATATATTGTTATTATAAATTATTATATTGTAATTTAATTTTATTGATAGCAATTTAGATTTTTTAAATAATTTAACTAAAATTACTTTGTAAATGAAGCAATATAATATTTCTTTTTGCGAAATGCAATAAAAATAAAAATAACGAATGCAATAAAAAATACATAAAATCATTAGATTGATGAGTATTAATTGTGTCTTACTTATTTCTTCAACTGAATTCACAATGTAAGAAAGGTCAATGGGTGAATTCCTGGCTATAATGTCAATTTCATGATTTTAAAGTGAATCATACAGATTAATTTATTTTATTCCAGCATCGAATCGATCGATAAATCACAGAAATAAAATTTCTGTATTAAATTTATTTCATTATCTGATCGACCAAGTTAACATTACGCAGAGATAACATTACGTAAGAATAAATGGCAGCAGCAGCGGACAGTACGATACGCGAAAATAATCTAGCGGTGTCTAGCTGGAACTTGGTCGGCGAACAATGTTGCGGAGTTCCGCGGAAGTTTGAAGCGGCCAGGTTTCCTTTCCTCTTTAGATCCACGACGAACGAACGAACGAACGAACGAACGAACGAACGTTTATCGTCCTGCGTCCTATAACGTCCACTTCCGCCCAGGACAAACTTATCTGGAAGTTTACGCGCTCGTACGGCGAACGAGGAAAAGTCGATTGCCGTGGGGCTCACAAGCGGGCGGAGCGGGAGCAATGAAATGTCCTGAGTTACGATACAACCGCGCACACAAGCTGCCGGCGCTCCTTCCGTTGTTTCGTTGTGTTTTTTCAATTTTCGCAATCGCACCTAGCGAGAAACGTTAACCGTGTCGCCGCGCTTGTGCCCCGACGGGTCATTCCGAGAGAACAATTTCGCCTTTGTACTTACGCCCGACAATATATGCCGCGTTCGATCAACTCACAGTTCGCTCTCTTATTCGACTCGTTTACAGGTAGTAAAAATTTGTTTACCTACACCAAAAAAATATCTATACCAAAAAAAAGGAAAATTTTACGCGCAAAAAATATACCTAGATGTTATCTCGCTACACAGTCGCTATCACAAACAGGTTTTTCGTTCTTAAATAAAAATACCTAATTCTTCAGATAATCATAATAAATTTGTTATGAATAATTATAAATAAACCGCTCTAACAGCTATTCTTGTAATTTCAATATAATTTACGATAATAAAAATTCAATAAAAAAAAACCTAAAATATTTATCATAGTAACTTTGTGGTAGGATAAATTTATAGCGAATTTTAAATGACCGAAGGGCAATATCGCTTTGTAGAATTGTGTTTCAGGCGTTATATTTCCATTTAAAAATTAATAAACTAAAAATTTCAAAGCAAAACAGTAACATCAAATAATAAACAAAAAAAGGCAAACCTTTTGATCTTTCTGCCAAATGCACTGCCCTCTCTTGCCGAGGACTCGACACACCAGCTTCGCGTCCTGGCCAGGATTGACCTCGGTGTATTGTGGCATTTCTTCAAACTGTTGGATTCCATGGCAGACTGCAAGCAATAATATTAGCAACAAATGAAACGTCACGCATTATAACGTTATATTTATAATATGCACGGAAAAAACGATTTTGCTGGATACAGATCTAAAAATAATTTTTGTTGAACAATCAAAACAATTTTGTTGGAAAGTTAAAAATGCTTATCAAATGCTTTTAACTTTCCAACAAAATTATTTTGATAGTCCAACAAGAATTATTTTCAAATCTGTATTCAGCAAAATTTTTAAACTTCCAGCAAAATTGTTCTTTCCATGCGCGAATAGTTATTAAAAATATATATGCTACGACGACACGCTTTTCGAATTGCTGATTTCTGACGTTCATTTTATGCGAAAAACGAAAGGTTTGTATATGTGTTTTTTTTTAGTCAACACTTAAGTAGAAAGACAGATGGTAAAGGCAGGATATAGCACGGTTTAGCCGGGCATTAAGGCAGCCTGCAACCTCGTTAAAGTTGTTATTTAATTCGCAACTTCGCAAACTCATTTAACTCGGTCCGCGCTAAGCTACGATCTTCAGTTTTCACCTTTTAAGTTTGCCGATAAATTGTATTTAGCGCTAATCGAATGACGGCAGACGCGACGGTACCGACTTCGATGCGACGATGCACGCAGACTTGTATATACTCGCAGGCATTAATCGCGTCTCGTTAGTTGACGTTAATTATTTCTCCGTCGCTCCGAGTGTTCTCCGGATGAACTAGATTTAGCGAGTTTAATATCTAAATGTGATTAATCGCTTTAAATTACAAAGCTCTGAAATAATGATAGAGCTGGTGCAAACTGATCATAATCCACCGATCTTAATTTTGTCTAAACATCTTAATCATTTGGAATTTCCTAGAAATGCTAAACATATAAGATAACATATTAAACCTCTTATTTAATTCTTACATGTAATCCCGAAACTTCTTATGTAATCCAATTCGATTCATTATATTTAACGCATATTAGTTTATTAATCTGAGAAATAGCGCTATAATATTAAGAACTTTTTTTTTTATAAAGTTTAACAAAGTCATTCTAAGTTCGCAATAAAGAAAACTGTTTAAAGAATTAGCAGCGTGCTTTTGTATAAAGTAGCTTTGAATTAGAAAATGTTAACTATAAAATATAATTTCGCGTAAAATTTTGTTGTGTCGGTAAAGATTAAATTGATAAATGGGAAACTAATGTAAATAATTAATAAAAAATAAACATATCATTTTAATACTTGTTTGACAAAATGTGTTACACGAACATGAACACATTGTCGCTTTTTGCCGGAGGTACGTGAAAATTTCAGAATTGCAATGTACGCTTTTTGTCGGATTGCAGCGTTAAAAATTCAATTTTTCACCGGCGCAGAGATGATTAATAAAACACGCTGCCGCGTCGTACGCGGCTCGCGGAAATAACTTTGCAAAATTAACAGGGGCGTATGGAACTTGTGCGATTCGTCGAGCATTGCAACAGTATTTACAAATGCGAAAGAAAAATAGCATTTTGTGTTTGATAATGCCGTTACATTTTATAACGTTCTCGTCTCATACACAATAAATTTAATAAAATTTAAAATAAAAACCTAAAATATCAGAACACACACACTGCCGGTCAGTACAAAATCAATTGAATCATATAAGATATCAAAATGATATTTATATGGCAGATTATTTAATTTTATGATACATGAGATGTACGGAATTTGAAAATATAACTTAGTATTTTTATTAGAAATATCTTATTTTTATATTCTACTATGATCTATTTATGCTGCATGTTGAGTTCAATATGACACGTTTTTTGCAACTATTGCAATTTTAATGGCCTTCTAACAATATACGTGTATATATTCGTGTTTATTTGTTGGAAATCATTTTACAATATCGATTTAAATTTCAGTATCGTAATATGATTTGGCTGTGGAGACAAATCGATAAAAATTATATTTTCTTCACTACCCACTATAAAATTTAACATATATTTCAAGAACTCATCAATCCAGAATTTCATGTCACATATGGATTTTCAATGATTCAAGTTATAATAGAAGTTCCTCATCCAAGTTTAATCGCGAACACGCCGCGCGCCATCGGCCGTTATTGGTAAAAGCAAAGCGGCGGGACTGATAAAAGCGACATGGCATCGGGAGAAAATGCCGGCGAGAATAAGGCAAAACTCAAGGACCCCCGGCAACAGGTCCCGTAAAGTAAATTCGAGGCTTGGCGCTTCGTCGCGCCGCGCGCACACGCTCCGTCTGTTAATTGTGTTTGTACGCCGAGGCGACGAGCTGTACTTCGCGCGCGCCGCGCAAATACACTTGGACCGAAATTGCAGTGCTTTCTATCTGCAATAATAATTACGACTGCAGTCTTGAGTAAAGTCAAATAGATACGGACAAATTACCGCGGCGTCAGGAAAGAGGATTTGGGAGAGGCGAATTGAAGTCGTCCTGGCACGCCGTCGAGGTATTATTTTTCGCCTGGCACGGGAGCGATATTACAATACGCGCAATTTGGCCGTGCCGGAAGAAGAGAGCTCGCGTTAGAAAAAGAAATCAACCCTGCAGGTAAAAGCTATTGCACTCCTTCTACATTTCTTTCCCGTTTCCTTGACTATACCGCGGCGCGCAGTTTGATTAATTTTCATATTTAATCGATCGGATTTTTCATCTGCAATAACGAGACAAGGTATGGAGGATAAGCTAAAGCGCGGATACACTTTTACGCGGATAACAAAAAGAATATGATATAGAGCCAACGCCGGGGAAGATTTATCATAAATTCTTGCAGCACGTCCGGTATAATGTACTACAACTCCGAACGCGGGTAACTAACTTTGCTCACGTTGCAGAATACATCTCATTTTCGCGGAAATAGAGCACGGCCCGCGCTCGGCCGCGTGTGCGCGCGCGGTCTAATAAATTCATTTTTCAAAAATTAAGGTAGGCGGTAGAAACAGATGTAATATGACGTTAAAATACGTAGTTCATGAAATGCATACTGTGTGCACACACAAGGAAAAAAAACATGCGTTTCATTTTAATAACATACTTTTTCGTAGCATCATTCTATCTCCATATTTTGTCAAAGCATTACTTGCGTTTTAGTGTAGCAGTTAGCAACAACTGTGAATTGTTTTACTTATTTCCTTGACTTTTATAAAAATTTGCGAAGGACGGCGTATGTGTCAACAACAAATCCTCCAATTAAAAACTGAAAAAAGGAATGCGTACACGCGCGTATCCCTTGACGTATCATCGCAGCACGTGTTTGTGCCTCTCGTACTCCAAGGTATTTCCACCGATTTGACAGAGATTCCCTAATTCAGCCGAACTTTCGAAGCGGCTTGGCACGAACGCAAACTCGCGGTGACCGACCACCGCGCGCGCGCTCGATTCGTTAATTTCGTTTGCAATTCCAGGTCGGCCTCGCGCGACCCCGATCGCCTACCCTCAAACGCGAGCTGTGCCATTCGGGGGGGGGGGGG
>NW_012026888.1:77747-106052 GCF_000956235.1 Wasmannia auropunctata
GGGCAGGATGGGGAGAGAGAAAAAAAGTTTCAGTGGCGCCGCAAATTTGCTTTGCCCGCGCGCGCGACCGATATTCGAGAACGCGGGGGAGAAAAACAGCCGCGTTCCGCCCGCCAGACAGACCGACGCCGAAGAATCTAAAAAACACGGCTCTACTCTTTCCTGTCCTCTCCCCCTCCCGTGTTCCCACCGAGTTATTTACCTCGGCGCTGATCTACGTTTCTCGCTAAATAAATAAATCCTAATAGACAAACGAGAGTCTCTCCGACGCAAATAAATCTCCGCGGAATAAATCTTTGGCGACACTTAATTAAAATCGTATTAAATAAGCACGGGCGAATTAAAACCATATTAATTAAATAACGACCGATCGCTCTCCGTGTATATCACTGCGCCCGCTATTTTATTACGCGGCACGTTCGAACGCGGTAGGATATACGATAGAATACGAGAGATATGGAAAATTACAATATCAACATGGAGATACAATCCGAGAGCGTGAAACTCGATATTCTCGTTCTCATTATTATTAGACGTCAAAATTAACTCGATATGAAGACGGAAAGAAGCCGGGATGAAGGACAGTATGTAAATATATCGATGGAAGGCACACACGGCTCGCCCGTTTCGCTTTACCACCTTCGCCGGTGTACGATTACACTTCGTCGAAGTTACGCGAACGCGATTAATTAAGCGACTTAAATTACATCGCGTGCGCAGCGCGCACGGCTAGTCGCGTGCACGGAATCTTGATGCGGAGAGTTGCGAATTATTTTTTCTTTTAATGCAAACGATGTCGGTTAACCGGCCAATTATACACGGCCGTGCCGCATGAAAACCTCGTGAAAAATGCAACGCGCGAAAAATGCGCGGAAATGCGAAATGGCCATTGTTGTCGCCGCTAACCGACATGTTGACACGGTTGGCAGTAATCGCGATATATGTTTACATACATATATATACGTATGTATGTATATTTATATATAATCAAAAATACTTTTGGAAATGCGTGTACAGCTTTCGCGCGATCGAACAATCGATTTGGTAAACCGTTCGTGCAATATTGACGTTTAATCAAGATAAAGTTTATTGCCGCCGCGCGGCGTTACGTGCAGGCCGCACAGCATTTAAATGCCGCGCCGAACGTCAAGGATGAAACGGGCTGTCGAATATCAGATAATGCCCGTTTGCGCGCGTCGGACAACGACATAAATAATATGTCGGAAATTTCCGCGAAAATCGCGTTCGCGGAAGGCGATATCGCGCTTCACGACAGCGCGTGTCCGCGCATCGAGGGGAAAAAAAAAAGAAACGTTCGACTTTTTATCGCGATCCCGTCCGCGGGCACCGACGAGAACAAAAATATCGATTGCGAAGCGGGAATATATCGATTTCGTCTATTCTCTATTTCCATAATATGGCTCGCGCTTTCGACGAGACGTTAAAATATTCGCGGATATTTTTTTGAAGATTCGTCACACATTGCCACAGGATTACCATCCGTCCTCTTTTCCCCGGATATCATTTTTTTCTTTAGGGCGTCTAGGGGTTTTTCCGAAAGCGTGTCTGAATTAATTATGAACGTCCGAGATTTCAAGAAATCTTCTAAATATTTTGCTTCGACCCGTCCCGCGCTGCTCTGCACTGAGAGAATTTTTGGGGCCAACTATATTATATGGTTGGCCTTGAAAATGACTATAAATTATAGTTAAATAATGATAATTATTACCATTTTTATGGTAATAACTATAATGTATATTAAATTCAAAATTTCTTGATATCAACTACATATATTTATTGATAAAACTATACATATAATTATTATTACTAACATTATAATAGTAATAATCATAATTATAGTAGTTTGTAATTACAGTTATAAATACCAAAAATTTTTCTCTGAGTGTGTTTTAGGCCTGATCTACGATAGATGTAGTAAGCATAAGCATAAGTCGAATAAGAAAAATAATCGATTATATGATTGATCAATTTCTTACAGCTTAAGACTTACTACATCTATTGAACAATTAGATGTTAAATAATAATTATTTATTGATTGCTCTGATCAATTTTACTAACCTACATGCACTTTTATATACGATAATTATAACTGTCCGAGATTGCAAGCGAAATGTCCGGAGTTTTTAGCATGTAAGTTCTAGTTTTGAAAATTTTGATATGGCAATCCTAGTCACACACCGAGGATTGCGAGCATAAAAGGTGAAAACTTGTGTTAAATCATATGTAGCTCGCGAAGCTCCGCGCGAACATTAGCTGCGACTGCAAGGAATAATTCTTGGCGCAATTACATTTTGCGGGATAGAAGCGCGAGTTTGACGTTGACGTTAGAAATCCCGAGCGTAAGAAAAGTTTGCGGGACAAGAGTTACACGGACGCGACAACGATGCGAGCGCAAAACCTTGACGTTTCGCGCGTACACGATGTTGAAAAAAAAAAAAAACTTAACACAGGACCGCGGAATGAAAGCGCGAAATATCGGAGACTGAAGTGCAGGATGAGTTGAGTCACCAATATAACGCGCTTCTGCGATGAAAAACTGTCGCAATATAGACAAGTGCGCGCAATATATTGTATATGTATATACATATATATAGGTATCGATTTGCCTTTTTTTTTTAATTTCTCATAACAATCACGCCGTCGTACGGAAAGAGGTGTGGCGCAACATTCGCCATCCGTGAAATTCAACCATGGCTCGATTCACACATATAAAAAAAAAAGCAAAGAGAAAAATACTGAGTGGAAACGTGCGTTTACATTTCGCGTAGATCTTTTCAATGCAACGTCGACATTTTGTCTATGAAAGAAATTTCACACGCGAACGAAAGAGAAATCCTACTCGTTTCAGGATTAATCTTTCAAGAGTAAATAACATATGAATTAAAGCGAAAAAGTGTAACGTAGATATATACACATGAGTGAGAAGCGCATGTATATGTGATTTTAGACATTAGCTACTTAACATAATTGTAAAAGTAAAGCTAATTGAAGTTAAACACACAATGTACATTTAACGAGACCGAGAACGATTTGTTTTCATTGTCGGGCCATACAACGTATATAAGTGCGGACAAACACGTCGGGTGATTTCATTTGTATTTACCGAACTGTCATCGTCGCTGAGCAATCATTATCGATTCGGCACGAGGCACGCATAGCTCTGGTACATCTCTACCGATAACCGCTCGCGTATTAGCATCGGCGCGTCCTGGTGATTGTCGGTGAATAATTAATCGCGAGCAGGAACAAAGGCGTCACTCCTAGATCTACAGCGGGACGTGCGCCGACAGGCTGCAATATTTATAAGCATACACGCGGCCGGAACACGATGTTTTCAGAATTATGTCCGCTGATGTATAATGTAACGCCGACGACGCGACGTAATGCGACATACATATTCGCCGTTGACAGCACGTGGCTCTAACGACTGTAATAAATAAGTAAAAATCATAATAACGCGCGCCGTGTGTTTGATTATTTAATTTCCGGAATAAAAATTACCGAGGGAAAGATTTCGGTGTAACGCCTGTTACAAATTATTCTCATTTGTATCTCACAGCTATCAATAGATTCCAATAAATTAGAAGTGAAATAATTGGAAAGGGTAAAATACCCCAGAAGATAATTAATGTGATGTAATAATACAAGTTCGGAATAAAAATTAATGAGACATAAGGCGTCTGAGAATACTCGTCGGTATATCTTTCGCGAATTATTCACATTTGTTGGATAATAATTCAGTGAATTGTGCAATCAGCATTGCGGCACTCTAGGGTGCCACATATGACTGCACCATGGCACTAACAACAAAGTTGTCCTGTGCAAGATATTAACTGGGACAAGTTGTAATATCCGTCATAATTAGAAGCAGGCGAAATGTAAGGCAGAAAGCCGCGTAAAATATTGATCCTAAACTAATTTACGTTACTTCCCGCATGGATATACGCTTTCGTGCGAATAATAATTCTTTGTTAAAAAAAACCTCATAGCGATACGTTATTGAAGAGTGCAGATTGACGTGTTTGAAAACGTAAATTTTCATTAAAAGAGAAATATAAAGTTGCTCATCGCAACGACGTAGATGCATCTCTCTAAAATATAAAAGAGAAATAATAATGTCAAGGAAACTGTTATATTAAAAAAAAAAGAAGTAATAATGTCAAGGACTGTTATATTAAAAAAAAAAATACGAAAAATTATATGTTACACTGAATATTGTGAGAAATCTTTGAGAAACTTCGACGATCGGTAAACGATTTTAGATCGTCGATTGGCTCGGTCATTCTCGTACGCTTTGCCATTTAAACATCCCTCGGAGCGGTGTCCGCATTCAAATCGCGCTACTCTTTTCTTGCGAGGCGCCGCGAATCGCATTAAGAACTCCCGGGGATGCACAAGGGACGCGTGTAAAACGCATCCACAACAGCTCGTTAATCTTTCCGCATCTTTCACGAGCTCCTCTTTCCAATGCAACGTCCTCTCTTACTCACTCTTTTTGCCGCCGCGCCTCCTTTCCTTTTTCTCACGCGAGCAAAGTGGCAAAAAGAGGAGAGTGGCGAAAGAGAGGGGGAGAGAGAGATAGAGAGAGAGCCCTTTCAGAGTGCAAAGGTCGCATGCGCGATTCCCCCGATGCCAAAGGAATATACACCCCGAGCACTTTGCGCGCCGTCAAGACGTTTAACGTACCTACTCGTAGGATCTCTCTTATGCAGCTTTTATCCGGAAAAAGTGCGCCGCGAGAGAGAGAACAAAATCAAAAAATGCGGGAACGAGATTAAGCTACGTCCCTAGTATTTCTGAAACATCCGAAGTACTAAAAAGTGAATCTCGACGTGAGTTAATCTTGAGCGTAAATGGTTCCGTCTTTCTTCTTTACACATGCACCTTTGCACTCGAAAGATATCTAACGATACAACCGATATATTTCAATATTTACAATATATAATAAATTTAAAAATATTATAACAAAGATTATATATCTTAGGGAGACTGGAGTTAATCGTAACATTTAATTAAAAAAATTATATCGAGTATGATATTAAGAAAATTCGAAATTGTAATGTAATTGTAATATAATTAAAATAAAAAATTGTAATATAATTTCTATATGTTTTTACAATAAGCAGTTAAAGTTTCGTTAAAATTGTTACGATTGATTCGAAAGTTTCCCCATAATTTTCCCTTTTCGTAAATATTGATCCTGTAAGTATGCTTTCAAGACTTTTCCGTCCAGTTGAATAATTTCATCTACCACTGCGTAATGAATCACCACAGTTTTCCGATTCTTTTTTTTTTCCCAGCAAGAAAGTTGAGAATTCTTGAACGTCTCCTAAGAGGATAATTCGGAGCAAGTCTTACGAAATATTTAACGGCAGTATAAATAAGTGACGGAAAGTGTGGTAGTTGAGACGGTAACTGAGGGGATAACATTAATTTGCAATTGCGGAATTTTTGTATTCCAAAAAAGGCGCGCACATCAATGTGCAATTGTATTGTTAAAAATTCATTCATTATCTAATTTTCTGACGTTATTAAAATCGGCTTCATGTTTCTGCGTTCTATTAATGACACGGAATTGCGCTGCAAGTTTCACAATTTGCAAAATACATTATCTGAATATTTAGTTACATTACATGCCATTTGTATGTGCATATATTTCGACTCAAAAAGCTCGAGGATTAATAGATGAAATAATTATTCATACATATTAGCGATACGGTCTCTCCATAAACGCATTATTTGAACAGATCCCTTTATTGTTCTTTTTCTCTCGCACGGCTCGAGGGAAAAAAAAACGCTGGCAGTTTGACAGTTTTAATAAAAATGACCCGTAATTTTTGCGTGCTCACCGATCGGCAAACAAATTGCGTGTTGTCAGCGATGTCGAAAAGGCCGTCTCCTCTTTATTCGTCGATCGCACGAGAACTAGTTGTAATTGCTTTGTAATCCGTGAGCATATAATCGAAACCGAATCGATTCGAGGGCTGTTTGGCGTGAAATTGCTCGTATTGGCGGCATTAGGTGGACCACTCGTGGCCGAGCGTCGTTATTTCTACGGTTGATCGTTATGCGAACGCAAAGGCGAGATAGAAACCGATGCGCTGCTGGGCGTTTATACGTTGCGGACAGAAATTAACAGGATTAAACGGCTTTTCCTCGATATCGCTCAATAGATCCTCCTTACAATCGAAACGCATGATAATTGCCAGATTTTAGCCAATACTCAAAGCCACATTTGAGACTGATGGCGAGCGATCGCGCCGTACGAGAGAAATGTGCATTTTTATTTTAAAAATTTGTTGACGACGGTCAAATAAATTCATTGTTAAGTGGGGATTGCATATGTTCGACGCGTTTTCCTATTTTCCACGATTTATTCATTACTTCAATGTATTATTTATTATTTGTTTATTATTATTTAATTTTCGCCGGAATTAGTTTGTTCGCAAGACAAAATTTGACCTCATATAAAAATTTCGCTATTTACACACCGGTCTGTATTTTTAGATTCGACCGGTTTTCTACATGAATTAATTCTGCAACAACACGAGCGAATGAAACGTTTGTAATAACATACCCCAGTTAGTGTCCGGTTTGCGAGCTTTAATAATATCCGCTGTCATACGAAATTTAACACGAACTAGTTTCCCATGTATAATACGGTGCATTGATTATCCGTTTATCGATGCGATTAATCGATGAGAGCGGCTATTCGCTGTTTTTACACGCACTTTTCTCCGGTGCCACTAACGTTTATCGCATTTACATCTGCAAAGAGAACGTTAAAGTTTTCTGTTCTCGAAGTCTTTTCACGGAGCGCATGAATACGCTGGAAGTAGCACGAAAAGGTATTATTAATGCATTTTTACTAACGTGTCTTTGTGTGTTGCGACCGGACAATGCCCGTATTATGACGAAAGCTGAAATGTTTTATTCCGAAAAAAAATACTTTCGTCGTTAACAACTCACGCAAATCACGATTTACTGTATTCATTCATAACGCAATTTTATGAATGCGGAAAACGCTACGACATTTGCGAATGTTTCGCCTTATAGAAGAAACGGCGGGGGGAAAAAGTGCATTCACTTGCTCATTTAATCAAACTGCATTTTCATGTTTTCCGCTTCGGAAGTGAATATGCACGAGCGTTAAGTGCGAAGAATTTACTTGTTTGGGACAAGAATTTACGTCGCGGTTCCGTTGGCACGAGTAAACGCCGCGAATTTGAATGACAATAATAAATCTGTCAGGGAAAGCATTTTCCCATTCCGGCCGTAATCAATGGAAGAGAAAAACAATCGAGAAGTAAATGCGCGGAGTGGAAGGCAACGCTTATTTGAATTTCAGCGAGAAAACAGAGGAAAACATTCGGATGTTGCTGTTAATTGCTACGGATTGAATGCTTAATATTACGTAAAAACAATATCAACGATCAATCGCGAAGTGAACGTTCGATTTTAACGGTGAGAATTATCTATCACCGTTACATAAAAATGTCTAATAAAATCGATTGAGAAGATGGTCTTTTTTTTACAAAGAATATAAATAACGAAAATGTGGCTCGTTAAACGAATGCCCTGCCGAGAGAAAAACAGTTTATTTCGATCAGGTTATTGTCGATATAAATATTAAGTAAATATAAAGCTGAAAAGCAGCAATCTGTTGATATTTATGCGTCTATCTTTAATCATCTCGTCATCAGAAATTTTCTTCGACATTCGTCGTCACTTCGCACAATCGTGAATAACGACGGAAGGTGCGTCGAACGAAATTAATTAATCGGGAGAAGAAACGGTACGCCCGAGAGATTTGATCATGAATATCGGATGAGAGTGCATCCTCTCCTCGATCTCCCGCGGGCTATATTTTGATATTTTCCGGATTGCACGTGCGCGTTCTCCGTACCCGCGTGATCCTCTACCGCGCTTTGCAGCCGCTGCAGAATGGAAAAGGTGCTCGAACGGTGCGAAACTGCAGCGTCATTCTTTTCCGCGGCTCTCCCGAGAAATTTCATTTTAATACAGCCCGAATTCTGTGCACCGGCGTGTGCAAAGCGAGCACGCGTCATTTAATTTCACGAATGCACCGCCGCGCCTGGGCCCGAGTGCTACGCGCGCGCGCGCATGGGGAAAAGCCGTCGACCGCACGATTCCGCAGGATTTAATTACACGGCTTGTGAGGGATTTCGTGTAATTAAGTAACGAGCGATTTTAAGTGATTACGCGCGATGCACGGGAGGGGTGTCGACGAGCAATCGATCGCTTCATAATCGCGCCGGTCGGCACGAATCGCTTTTAACTGATTGCACGTCGACGGCGCGTTCGCGACTTTTGCGAGGAATTTCGAGAATTTGATTCTTAAGTGCGCTTTTGACGACGCGATACCTACACCGTGCTGCATTCCCTTTACAGATTTACATTCAAACGTATCTCGAAGTTATTTAATCCGAAATCCCGATAGATACAAAATGTATACATCAGCTGCGTCGCGCTACGTCCCTCGCTACATTCCGCGTTAGAAAAATGTTGTCTCAGGAAAATATTCTGCGGAGATTCCGGGATTTATGAGAACTTTTAAACGAGATATCAGTAACTCCGATCTACCTGCAAACCGAGTGGAGAACTGTAGGTACGCTGATTTAAGTTGCTGTACCTATACATAATGCATAAGTATCCTTTCGTCGGAAACTCTGAAATTCTTATGCATCCATTAATTTTTTTGGCAATCCTTCAAGAGAAATCCTTATTTCAATTTCTTGTCTCTTTCATAAAATATTAAGTATTAAAAATTAAAATATTGCGATATACATATGATATGTATATAAGTACAGCAAGCAATCCCAAATATCGTTTGGTTCGTAGAATGTACAGTGGACAAATAAGTTGCGACACTTTTTTTTTTATAGGTTTCTAATATATGTATATTTAACATATATAATATATATTTTATAGGTAACTAATATTTTGCAAATGCGAACCACGATTGATGTACTTGTACTATCTTTAGTCTAGAGACAGTACACCAATCGTGGTTCGCATTTGCAAAATATTAGTGCGTTTCGAAATCTATAAAAAAAAAGTGTCACAACCTATTTGTCCACACAACTGTACTATGTTAATTTAGAGATCTCCCATTCTGTCCTAAAAACGTATTCTGATTCTTTTTTAATTCACGCATCGCGATTGTGCGCCTTTCAACGCGAAAGGTGCGGAAAGATCTGTAGTGCAAATACAACGACGGTCACCCTGGACTGCGAAGCGCGCGATAATTCACTCTCGGCCGTGCGGCAGCCTCTGGAAATGGAGTCACCACCCGACCCGGAGCGGGGTAAGGGCTGCCCCGGCTTAAACGGGTTTGTATCCTCGATGAGGGGCAAATTAAGTTAGCGCGAAAACAACCTATATACACCTCTCAAGCCGGGGCTCTCTCTCTCGGCGCGACGCCGTCGTCGCCTGTCCGACCTGCATAAATATGTATACGTGTTTTACGGCGAACTCCTACGTCGCCGGGAAGAGGGGGGTGACAAAATGTCTGACAGGAGCGGCAGGAACGCGGGCAACGCATCGCGGGTTGACCGATGGAATACCACGCGTTTCTGTATTTCAAATAAACGACTTCCAGAGAAGTAAATTTTTCCTCGCGCTCCGTCTCAGCGACTTTTTTCCCGACCGATGTTCACCACCGTCTCCCGTTTTACTTCGGTCCTCGCCCTCTCGTTCAACTCTTTTGCCGCCATCATCCGCCTCTAGCTCGGATGCGCAGAGCACGTCCAGAATTTAACGCAGATTAATCTGTTTGTTGATCCGAACAAACCCAACTTCTCTCTCTCTCTCTCTCTCTCTCTCTCTCGCGCGCGCGCGCGCGCACGTTCTCGTTTTCACCGATTTACTCGGTTCCGCGAGTGACGGCTGGCGTTTCATCATACCCCGCTTGGTAGACGAGGTGCATTGCGCCTCGTCGTCTATTTTCTCGTCATTTTCCCCGTCCTTTTTTTGTTCTCTTCGGCAACAATGAAGGATGACAGGTATGAGCAGAATAAACGAAATTTCGCCTTATATCGGCCTTATAACAGAGTCTTGTAAAATGCGAAAAGTGAGAAGGACGTTGACTAGTGTCGGATCCATTTCTTTTTTTATTTTATATCGAACGACGATGACTCGGCGTGAGGAGCAAGGACGAGGAGTTCAAGGATGCATTTAAAGGGATGAACCAGCAGGATTGATCACCACGTGGGTGACGACGCGACGGGGGCGGATCGTGCAATTAACGACATCAAAAGTTCGTCCATCGTCACTTAATGGCCAGCCAACGGCACGGAACAATCCATTGGATTTATCAGAATTTCTGAAGGACCGATGAATCGACCCCCTACCGAACGACGGTTTTCAGTCATTTATCAGGCAGCAATGATCACGTATAATTTATGATCAAGTATTTTGTCATATCTCATTTTTTTTGACAGATGAACAAAAAAATAAAGGAAAAATAATGGTTAAATAAAATTATCAAATAATTTCGATATTATATATTCTAAATATTATATTCTAGATATTATCATAATTTATAAATTAGAATTTGTGTGAAAACTTTATTTTGTACTGTAAAAATAAATACAAATGAAGTATAAAATCACACTAATATAAAATAATTCTTGTGTCATTTATCCTAATTAATATTCTATTAATGTTATCTTAAATTAAATAAGTGTAACTGTGCAGAGAAAAAGAACTCAATCTAAAAAAAGAACTCAAAAAAATGTCTTGTTTTATTTTTATGTCTATTAAATTGGTACGAAGATTTATCGTTTTCTATTAAATTTCGTTTCAAATTAACAATTCTAAGTTTTTGCAATATTTTTATGAAAAATGTCTGAAGCTAATTAATAAAAAGTGATTCTGAAAGTTGTATAATTGCAAAATTATGTCAATCAATTTTAATTATCAATGCGATAAATGTAACAAATCTTCAATCTGATTCGTGATCCGATTTAACAGAGCAACGTTTCCTGTGCTTTACTTAGCAGTCAAAAATCACCAACTGCAAAAACACGGCAATCGGATTTCGGTTTAACCCCCGGGAAGTGTCAGGAGATTTATTGTTACGCCATTGCGGCCAACAGAGAGTGGCCGGAACGTGTTGAAGGACCAAATACGTAAAGAGGATCAGCGGCTATACCCACGAGATCCCGGGCGCGACCTCTGATCTGAAGTTGTGACACATTTGTACGTGACGCGAACCGACAATAGCGGATGGTTGCTCAGTTAGCGCGTGTCGTGACTTCGCTACTCTAAATCAGAACTGATGCGCGAGAGCTGTCGGAAACGCTGCGCGTGTCTCGCAGTCTCGAGTCGACTCCTCGAGATAGGACCTCACTTCCACTTCGATCACCTCCCATGTATAAATAACGCGGGGATATTGTCCCGGAATGTTTAAGCGCCGGGAATGAAGGCATGCATCAGCGACGCGTTTCCGCGTGAGAAGCCGCGAGATAAGCGCGGTTGAGCAGAGAGGGAAGAGAGATCTGATTTCGCTTCGACGAAATTATACGGAATCGATAAAAGAAGACAATCCGTTTAAAACGAGCGCTGATTTATTCGCAATTCACTCGCGTTCGCCCATTTCTTTTTTCCTTCGAGATACCCCATCGTCACATATATATCTCCTGCCTTTAACTTGCAAAACTTCACTTCAACTCCGCTCTATCTCCTACTCTTCCCGTCCATTATTCTCATTATGTCTTCGAGAACTTTTTGTCAGCAATACCGTGAAACTTATCGGATGCACCGTTTAACACCTTAAGCAACTTAACTTCATCCCTAACTTCACAGTACGGAATAAATGCGTATCTCCTCACAAATCTTCTTTCTCTATAGCGTTTTCCTAAAAGTCTATTTTATTTATATCTTGAGTTCAAGTTCAAAAATCAGATAAATGATAGGAATACGTATTCGTTTATGAATTTATCAAATATTTTAGTTCATGATGTTACTATATTATAGCTCTCCGTTTAACTGTTTCTCTTTCTACCATGGAACATTCTCCCTATTTATGTTGCGCCGCACAAGGTACTTCGACTAATTTCAGGCATTTATGGTTAAAATATTTATTTACTTTTATAGACAAACTTCTTATTCTTTTGTCTAACATTTTTAGTAATTTTATTTTTTTATTTCATACTCTACGTATATTTAGCTTTAACGTTTATTTGATACTTAAAACTATTATCTTGTGCTCTTTATATTTTTAATATCTATTATGTTAACCTTGTCAAGTATTCTCTTTCGTAATATTTGCGTTATTATTTTCTTTTACGGCATACACGTTTTGAAAAAGCTGTCTGTCCTGGATAGATGTAATAAATATAATTCCGTTCTACTCTATTCTATTGCATTCGTTCTCACGTTACCGTCCGATGCGATCGTATTCCCCGATTTTATATCGCGGCTAATTTCCGACGTGATAACTCCTGAGTATCAGATGATATCCCTATCTAGATACGGTACTGAATTATCGCCGGGAATATTGGCATCAATACGAGGAACAATCGGCCGTAGCGAGTTGGCAGGCCGCGTATTCGCAAAGCAGACAGAATATCGGCCGCGTAATTTCAATCTCCGCAATTTGCAGTTGCGCGTGTACACGTGCACGCGTATGCCTACGCACCCACACACGCGCGCACACGTGTACGTGTGTACGGGTGTATGAGTGGGAGGCACAAACGAACCGGGCGGTGTGCGGTTTCATTCGCGTTTGCGTGGTCGGCGCGGAAAGAATTCGGTCGCGCAGTTTCGACCCCCCGGGGATGCGGCCGGCCAGTCGGCCGGAGTTTGCACACGTATATATGCATATACACGTATACATAGGCATGTACTCCGGGAACGTATGAAGTTTGCCGGTGCAATTTCCGTCCGGGGCGTCCGACACGGCGTCGCCCGGCAAAGAAACGTACCCTCCTCCTCCTCCTACCGCGCCGCGCCGGGAAGAAGCGACGGCGCGACCGCAGCGAATTAGTCGTAACGAATGCTCCGCGACAAAATAGTCGGCCGCAAATCCTGCCCGGTGAAACGGGGCCACTTTTTGTCCCCCCCCCCTCCCCCGCGGTAGAATCCGCCCCTTTGTTTAAGCAATTACAACTTTATTTAAAGCGCGCGCTCCGCGCGTCGCGACCGCCCGCTGTTCTTTATCGCTAAGTTTCTCCGACAATAGTGTCGCCCGGCACATCCTTATTGCCGGCGTTATTACTTGCGCTCTTCCATTATTCCAGCAGCCGAGAGTATACAGGATGGAGTCTTAGGTTTTTCGCATTTTCTTCCATCTACAAATTTTCTAGCCACTCGGGGACAGAAATCCCTCAAGACTCGACGTCTGCGAAACTCAACGAGAAACGTATTTTCGTATTGTATCGGACGGTTTCTCAAGATGTGCAGACCATTTTGATGGAACTGTAACAATCAATGTCTCGTTCTAAAATTAATGATTTTTATGGAAGAACGAAAAAAGTGGAATAAGAGAGACAGAAATAGAGAAACAGAGAAATTTTCAAGTCATTACATGGTTTATTTATATGAAATAATGAATGATGATCTTTTTACCATTAAATTAATCAAAATATTATTTAACGATTTGATGAACGCGATAGCTAGTTTGGGTGCATTTAACTCTGTCAGAAAACGATGGGTGGTGGAATCTCTGGCATTGGTACGAAACTCTTCATATTTTAATCATACCGTTGACTATGTCTGCAGGTATTATTAACCCTTTTATTAAGAGTGGCGTGTAAACGTAGTCAATGACACTATATCGGGTGCAATCGAGGATGCTGTTGTCGTTACAGAAACATTTGGTGTAGCTAAAATATTTTTCTCCCGGTACACACTTTTGTACTGTCTCTACATATCATGAAAATAGAACTATTAATTTCCGGTTAAATCTCGCTCGAGCACAGCTTAAATATAATTGATATGAATAATGTTTATAATCACAAAAAACCTTAGTTATTCACTTGTTGGCGCATGTGATGTAATTAAACTGATGCTGATCGCTGTATCAGAAATAATTTGACCGCCATAGCTTCGGCTTTGGTTATCGGATTTGGGCTTCGAAGTGTCTTTAAAAGATTTTCTTTCCTTTTGTTCTTAATAGATTATTCAGAAAATTTATATAAATACCCTTTTATAATTAATTATAATTTCCTAATATTATTTGAAATAAATTTTCATTCAATTTTACGAGAGGATATCTAAATATACTCGGAGTTAAAATAATAAGTATCGATGACATTTCAAAGCAGCGTTGGTGATATAATTTATAGCGAGATTATTTAGCCAAATGCGAAGATAATATACGACAAATTGAAGACTTCCTCAAATCTTAACAATTCCAGAATTTTTCAAACTGCGTAGTTGTACGTAAATTTTAAATAATACACATCTATATATCAAATTGTTAAAGAAAAAATAAAAATTCTGTAAAATTTTACAGTACAGGCAAATTTCGAAACTTTCATATCCTCGCTATTACTAGCCTTGCCCTCCCCGAATATGCAACACTTCGATAGCGGGCTTTTCTTTATATTTGATAAAATACACTACCGATTGCTTCAAGTTTCAATGATTCAAAAATATTATTTACAAGGCGCATTGGACAAAACGCTCAGACATTTAGGACGCTCAGGATTAACTTATTTTTTATGTTATTCCTCACGTGCAAGGAGATCAAAATCAGTAATTATTCACCCTTGTAAGTATCAAAGTCCGAGCGGGTATCGCATTTTCCCATCTATAGTGATCTAAACGTATATACGGATGTATGGGTATTCCAGGCGCGGACAAATAAGACTGTAATAGCCTTTAATGTTCGGAACGTACGCGCAGGGATGTTTCGGAGTGCGGAATGCACCTGACGTACGTATGCACAGAGAGCGTATGCGTGGTCATCCGTACAGCCGAGTCGCGGATTATTCGCGTACACACAAGCCCCAACTCATACACATATGCTGCACGTTTAACTGCCCGGTCACGCGCATGGATATTAATTCGATTAAATCGCAACGATAACCTCGAAGCGACGGTACATGTCAGTGTACTTTTATCGATTAATTGACAATGGTTCATATGACGTACGAATGTTGATGTATCCAAAAGCGGCAAAGACGGTTGTCGGAAATCCAGAATTAATTGGTGTGGCACATTGAAAAGACCGCCCCGTTTGTTGCACCTATATTCGATATCGTTTACAAGCGTGATAATTAATTCTGGTATTGGATCTGGCATTGTATTGAATCGTTGCATAAAATGTTGCATTTCGAAAGTGTCAGTATTTTACAAAATAAATTGAAACGTATAAAATTACATTATGTATATATATATATATATATATATATATATATATATAAAATATACAATTTGCTAATAATCGAAAAATTATTTGTTAAAATAATTCTGTTGCGAACTTTTACTTCAATTTGTTCGCGATATATTTTTAGGTTTTCAAGTTGTAACAAATATGTAGTGTAAAAAGTTGCAAAATTCAATCATCTGATACGTAATTAATACTATTAAGTTATGTATTTTTGTGGAGTTATATGTATATGATGTTTCTCATAATGTAAGAAAATAATTATGGCAAGACGAACCATTGAAAATAATCAAGACGAATCTTAAGCCTCGGCATAATCATTATCTTAATACTACTTGCGCTCGAGGACGAAGGCACTCTCTCTCTCCGTCGCGCGCTCGCATACATAGGCAAACACTCGCGTGGTCGCATTATCGAGCACTTCGACACGAGCGAAGAAAGCTCATCCGTGTCGACGGGCGCTTTTAGAAAACCATTAAACAGGCGAGGCGTCGGCCTTCTCACCGATCGTTACGCTCGGCTTTTTTCCTGTGATTTCGCATGATTAAATCAACGAGCTGAAAAAGACCACGAAGAAACGTTCATATTAACGTAAAAGTTAGATTTAAAAATGCATTGAGAAAGAGTAATACAATCATTTGAAATCACTATATGAGAAAGGATATTCGAGAAAGAAGAATATTGGAAAATATCCAAAAGATAGATCAATTAGCACAATTTTGTGTAATTATATAATTTGTATTATATTATAAAAACAATTGTGACGCATTAAAATATTATTCTTTCTATCAATAATTTTATATTATTAATGTAAGAATACATTTTTGCTGCTGACGTTAAACGTGGCAGACGCAACGCTTTGAGTTGAACAAAGAAAAATTCCGGACGGAATGGACCTGCGGATATTTATTCAAGCCGCGTTGCTCGGTCGTGCCGGTCGTACCCTCGGTTCGTCGCCGAGGTGTGAGATAAAAATATATGATATTAACGTAGCGCGCGCTTGCCCACGTCTCCACGTCAGCTTTTAGCATTATTCCAACGTTTCGCCCGGTCCTTCCGCCACCGCCGCCTTGGTCGTCCTCCTCGTCGTTCTCTCGTGTTACGCAGTTATCCTGCGCAACGCCGTCAGGAATCGCGCGAATGTGCAGCATTTGCTAAAATTGCACACGCGCGAGCAGCGACATTATATAAGTATATATATATATATATATATATATATATGTACACAAACCGAGCTCTTACACACGGTGAATCACGCGGTCGCGGATGGCCGCGCAGGGTGTGCACGTGTGCATTGCACGTGCAGCTGCTGGTGACTATGTGGTTCACAGGGGAAAACCCTTACGATGTGCCCCCGTTTTATTTTCGAGGTAAACGCTCGCTCGCGGATTTACCGCGTAAACGCGAGTGCGTTTCCTCCCTCTTTGCGCGTACGACGCCGAGCCCTTTGTTCATTCTCGTATTATTCGCCGTGAAGAATGGAACGCGTGTGAAGGAATTCTAAATTCGCAAAAGAGAACGACACGTTACGAAACTACATATTTACGAACATATTCAAAATAAATATATTATACTCGTAATTTGTTATTATAATGAAATATGCACCGTACAGTATATATTATAAGATTTTTGGGGGATGACAACAGGAAATTTGATTTGTAAGATATGAATAAAATAGTTCGTTACAACAAAAATATACTAACATATCCGTCTAGAGATATTTATAATAAATTAGTTTAATATTTTAAGATGTTTATTAGCATTAAATTATTAAGAAGTGAAGATCAATTATGATCTCATTATTCTTCAAATTTGTTTGTGTTATAATAAATTATTAATTCTGTAGTGTACGAACACAAAGAAAATAAAACTGTTTTAGAAACCGTTACAGCTGAATGAAGAAAATGTATATATCTTCTACCGGATTATGCCTCTTCAATATAAATTTTAAGCTCTTGGCGCAATGCGACTGTTGAATGATCGAAGCTGTCGAACGAACTCGCGATAAACTGATCTCGCACTTACGTTCATGCGTATCGAATGCGTTTGTCGTTGCGAGATACGTTACGAGAGTTGAACGCGGCGGGCACTCATCGTCCGAGGCGGCAACGACAGTGGCTTTTGCCTCCCCTTTTCTACTTTATTTGCTTTGCATCCACCGGGGCGCGGCAGCGAGACGGCGCGAACGGTGGTGACGGAGGAGGTGGGAACGCGGGGTGATATTTTTCACAGAGAGCCCGTGTGCCTTCAACTGTTATTTCAACGAAAATTCGCCAACGGCTCGCCATTGTCCCCCGTTAGTGCGGCGCTTTTGCGCCGGCTTCCACATATTGTGCGACAATTTTTTTCTCCCCAGCACAACGGGACTACGCGTCGCGTCGCGTCGCGTCGCGTCGCCAACGTAGGCCAGGAGAGAAGAGGGGTGGAAGGGGGTACGTGCGTCACGATTTTTATGCCCCACTGCCAACGGCGGATAAGGTCCGGTTGACTTGCGATCGATGAACGACTGCAAACCAAAAAAAAAAAAGAAAAGAAAAAATACAGTCGCCCGTCGCCGAAGGACTATCGCTGAGAAGTTGACTGCCGAGGTGAAGTGAATTTTTGTTTCCCCTGCTCTTTTTTAGCGATTACGCCGAGTGGAGTGGAACTCTGCACACCGGAATGCAGTTACTCGCGAAAATCGGGTTTATCGGAAGTCGTTGGACCTTGCTTGCGCGCGCCTTGTGCTCCCGCGAGGCCCGCATTACAAGCAACGAGAAGTAACGCGAAAGGAAGAAGCTAAAGTGCTTAAACTTCAACCGAAACTACAGATTTCGATAAAGTACATCCAATACATTTATTGTTATTTGACAAATAAAAGCGGGGAATGTGAACTTTTGTTGAACTTAAATCAATTTCCGATTTCAAACGGTATATACGTGTGTGGTGAATCAAATAAAATTTCATAAAAGTAAGAAACTTATCCAGAGGAATTATTACTTGAGAAGAATCTGCTTTTGTAAAACGAAAAATATCAAATAACGGATATCGAAAAATCGGTTGAGATCAGATTTACGAAAATCGATGCCCAGCGCAACTAATGTTTTTAGAAACTTTCTACGTCTGATGTACCGTTAACCGGGCTTTGCGCGGAAAGCACGAAGAAACGTACGGAGACTGGTTTAAATGTTAACTCGAGATAGTATACTCCAACGTTTGTTGATATCTCTTTAAACCTGATAATAAAGTTTGCTTGTGGGCCGCGCGCACGCACAGGAAAATTAAATATTAAATCATTTCGAAAACGGCCGGACCGAATTCCCATGTGTTCAACTTCGTACATTCAACTTCTCGCACGACTGACACGACCTAATTAACTGGAAAACTAGCCTCGGGTTAAAAGGATTCACGTGTCTTAAAGTTCTACGAACGGACACGCTTGACTGCCCTTCTGGGGAGGCAGTAAGTTCTTGATAGCTGAACGTTAAATTCCAATTCGAAATTAACATTAATTTGCCATATTAGAGATACAACAATCGGTAACGATCTCTACAATTATGTAAAAGTTTCGTCAATATCTCGCAAATATATACTTATTTGTTTAAAACTTTCTTACAAAACGTTCACTCAAAATCACATTTATTATAATACGCGTAAATTATCTAGAAGGAAAAGCAGGATCTCGCGATGAAATGCCCCGCAAAAATTAATTGCACTCAGAGAAAAATTGTACATCGTCCTAAATTTATTCCTTATCATATTAAAATGAACGTCGACGAGAACGGAAACGAGAGCGGGAGACGCCTTTTCTTAATTTGTACGCTTGGCGTATCGAGGTCGGGTGGAAAATATTTTTTTCCCTATAGTAAGCTTGCGAGAAGCGGGAGCGGAACCCGTTACGAGGAACCATCTTCTTAAAGAGATTAGAGCAAAATTAAATTTTTCATCGTGTCGACTTCCCTTTAACGATGATAACCGAAAAGACGAGGATTGCCGCGAATACTACATTTGCATTTTATAATCTTCGAAAGAGCGCCATTGCACGCGAGATATTTTTCCGTTCGTTTTTTTCATTTTACTGTAAAAACTGTAAAAATTTCTTGTCAAAAACTGAAATGGTTATCGTATTTAACAAAAATGTAAAAACGATTTCGTACGTTCGCTTTAAGAATACAAACGTATAACAAAAATTGTTTTCTATATGGTTTATTTTTAAGTAAATTTTATTTAAATAGAATTTTTAGAATTAAAATTTGTCAGAAAATCAAAATTTCATTTTTTACTTGCCAATTTATCAAAATTTATTCGTGCAATTGTTAAAATATCTGTAATTAAAACTTCTAAAAAAAGCTTTTGATAAAATTTCTGGTAAAGAAAAAATGATTTCATATTTTCCAGTGACTTACCATACCAAATCATGTACCACCCACGGTGATCGATTCTGTCCCTCGGAAATTTTTACAAACTGAGAAGTGATCACTCTTCTACATGTTCATAGTCCATGCACGATTAACGAAATAAAATCGCGGATGGCCTATGAGCATTAATGTAGAAAAGTGATCACTTCTGAGTTTGTGAAAATTTCCGAGGGACAGAATCGATTACTGTAGATGTACGTGGAAAGCAAGAGAATAATATTAAAATAAATATTTTGCATAAATCGCAATTCAATGCACGTTGAAAGCACTTGTTATTTTTGTAAAATCCCGCGGCAATAAGCAACCTCTGCAATAAGCGAGGTTTAACATTGAATCGCGATATCGATGCAATCCAAGAAGAGATCATCGCCTTGCGAGAACTTCTTCGGCAACCGAATTACTATTTTGCTCCTCGGTATCATTCCTTGGCATCCCTCGCTTTTATTCCGGGAAAATCAAGTATTACTTGTCAGCCCCGCGGCGACGATGTCGCCTTTGATGATAGATATTGCATTTCCTGCGTGTGCGAACAGACGCGATCCGTATACGAATGGATGCCTTCTTGAATATTATAGCCGATCATCACGGAACCTAAATAAAAGATTTTTTTCTGATTCTTTCGCGACTGCGATTACTAATTCAAATAAAACTAACATTAGGTGGCGATTTAAAATTTGTCAAGAAATTACGTATACATATATTATGCATTTCTTCTGTGTCGCAAAAATTTCTGCAAAATTTTTTACAAAAAATAAATCCTTTCACGCTGGAAATATCTTTATTTATATATTTTAATATAAAATGTTTTTATTAATATAAAAGCAGTAAAAATTTTTTAACGTTAAAACTTGTTTTAACTATCTCACCATTTTTGGTCATTTACTTTTAATAAACTATCAGAAAATTTATATAAATATCCATTTATAATTAATAACGATCTCCTGATATTATTTGAAATGAATTTTCACTCAATTTTACGAGAGGATATCTAAATATGCTCAGAGTTAAAATAATAAATATCGATGACATTTAAAAGCAGCGTGATATCAACGTGGTATAATTTATAGCGAGATCATTTAGCCAAACGCGAAGATAACGCACGTATATCGAAAACGATTTTATCGCGTGAGTTTCTCGCCAAATGCGGTTATGTATTAGTATTAATTTCACGTTAATTTACGATAATATAAATTTCAATTAAGCATGCCTTATGTGCTAACACGCCCACGGCGCCTTGTCAACAATGCCAGTGCGATTCACAATGCGGTTCGTCAGAAATCCATCGCAACAACCGCACAGAATAATTAAATCCAGTTATATGTGTGTACCCCTTTCCCTACTCTGCGCCCCTATCATGGCACGCGTGCGCGCGTAAAGTAACGCAATAAACGCAATAAACGCGTAATTTCCAAACGCGTATTAATCAAACGCGCATTCTGTGTACGTGCATACGCGCGGAATTACTAAATGCCGTTAACGTAAACAAGGGCGTTAGCCCGAAATACCGCGGAGCAACACACGCGGCCGCCCGGCTACTCACGGCGAGAACATACTAATCGCGGACTCGCAGTCCGGCTAATTTTTCATCCGTGCGAATCGATGGAGCGCGGCCTGTCACGCGCCGGAAAGCCGAGCAAAATAAACCGACACGCGCGATTCGCGGAACGGAACGCTTACACCGCGGGGATGCGTTTTTGCACGGTCGCGGTATACCTATTGCCAGTAACGACGATGACGATGACGATTCGTGGTATCGACAAATGCGTTTGACAAAGCTGTCGTCCTCTTTTTTTTTTTTTACAGTCGAGACTCTCCCGCGAAACGCGGGTCGGCACGAATGGAATACATTTGCGAGAACAATGGCGAGTTTTCCGCCGGCAACAAAGGCGGTCCCGGCCTGCAATTACTTGCTGATAGACGCGCGCGATAAATATTCGAATCGAACAGCGGGATCGCTCGCGTGAATGGCGCGAAAGCCGATGTAGCAAATGCAGGTTGCCGGAAATGGATGTGATTAATCCATCGATCCCCGTTAACAGCTGGCTGCTGGCGCCCCCTTTTGTCGAATTATTACTTTTCTTTCGCTATTATAACAATCCGTCCAAAAATCAAATTCAGTTGCTAAATGTATTCGCGAAGAGCTGCCCCCGCTGTTTCCGCGCCATCGTCGAATGTATTTGGACAAAACACAGAACTTTTATTCTTTTGTGCCGCTAAAATATTTTACATCGTTCAATATTAACGTTAGCTTCCCTATATAGATTGCATAAAACCGTTGTCATACCTTGTTGAAGTTTTCCAATATTAGCTAACAAAGAATCGCGCGGAAGAATCGCGGAAGATAGATGGAACATTGTGCGCCCGCCGCACGAGCGTGTACAATTTACCACCGTTTAAATACTTATTAATAGCGGGGGGAGAAATCGATATTTATATCGACACGGAGTTAGTATCGGCTGGGACCGCTGAATTTTAAAAGAAAAAAAAGAGGAGAGGCTACCCACTTCGAGGCTTTTACAAGGAGATTAAACGTAGTTGTAAATTACATCGGGTTATTTTATTTCTACGATGTAAGGCTGCGCCGCTATCGGATGATTAATCGTTTTGCAAGTAACCAGGGAGAAACCCGAGCGCAATTTATCCACAACGAGGTAATTGATAGTTGTAGGTAATCGATGGCCATGAGCGAGACGTTGATAACAATTTCCCGACGCAGCTAACAGAGTTGTCGTCGCACATGAACAGCGTTCCTTTTAAACAACGTAAGAGAAACTGAAAAATCTTATGTGAAAACTTTCTTACGCACCGTCTACCAACTGTAAGTTTGAAAAGAAATGAAAGAGCAAACTTGAAATGAGCCAGAAACGTAGGAATAAATACATGTGATCGAATTTAATCGATGAAAAAAACATAACAAAAGAATTTAACGTATAAACATTAATAAGATGAATTATACCACGCGAGTATCACAAATAAATTTTGAGAGCGCCTTCTACGATCAAGGATCTTGGATTGTGTTGAATTATGTTGATTTGCCTAATAATTTTTCTAATAGATGAACTCTAAATCTATTATTCAACCTTTTTTAAACTGCACGCCGAAAATAATGTTGGACTTACATTGCAATCATAAGCTGAAGCTGAAATCAGTGAGATCAGAATTAAATTGATTTTCAATGTTTTAACAATCTGATGCAAGCAAGCATCTTATAACAATGTGAAGAAATTTATTACGAAAAATATTTAAAATAATTTAAAATCTCTCTTTCTAAATATACCTCCTCGTAGCATCGTATTATTACTCGTAGAACTATAGCAACAAGTGGATAGATTGTAAATGATTGTAAATTCAAACGGATAATATCTTAAACTATACTTTTATTTTCGATCTTTATCTCTTTCTCCGCTTCGATCGAATCGGAATAAAAGTATGCAGATAAGAGCACGTATTACATTTCGACGCAGGGGCAAGATCGAAGTCATCCCGAATTCCGAACGACGAAATTTATACGTTTCTACGAAGGGCACTCGAACAATTCGGGAAACGCTTTCTCGATGAGCGCGTCGAAATGGAGCGGAACGAAGAGACGCCCGCCCCGACTAAGCCGCTTTTCACCGCGCCGCGATTTTATTATCGGCTCACGGAGTTCTCTCCTTCTCTTTCTCTCTCTCTCTCTCTCTCTCTCGTGCTCTCTCTTTCTCTCTTTCGATGGGAAACGTTGCCGACTCCATGAAACGATCGGCAAAGAGAGTCAGATTTCTATCCTACTCTTCGGTCGTATACTATCGTACCTATAAATGTTTAACGTCTTTCTTCGCTCTCTGCGTGTCGCCGGTAGATTCGGCAGGCATCTTTCGCCAGCTCTTTGTTGAGTGCCGTCTTGCGAACGAACATTTATTGCTCCGCTGCATTCTCAAGAATCTTCGAGGTGCAACGAAATGGCGGATAGAAGACACTTGCGAAGGCTTAGCAAAGTTCTCTGTATGAACAAAAGGGCCGAGATATTTATCTATCTATGATATACCTTTGTTTGCATCGCTATTATAACAAGTTGAAAGCCAGAGGTTCAAAATATAACCTTGTAAACACCAACCAACAGTGCTATTATATCGATATTATAATTTTCCGCTTAACTATGTAAATGTAATATAACACATGTTGTACATAAGTTACATTATTGCGAGTTGGAAATTGTAATATCGATGTAATGTTACTATTAGTTGGTGTTTACTGGGATTTGACTTGATCAAACTTGGCTTTTATTTTTAACATCGTGGAAAACGATGTCTATTAAATTCACGCTTAATAAGCGTTGTAATATTGTAATTATTGACAGCGAACAAGATGATTTGTTGTCGTAAAATAGATCGTTTTGCGGGAATGGCGAGAATATTACTTTTCTGTCACGCAGAAAAAGTTTATAATTTATTTGCATTTATAATTTCCAGTGACCGTGAAGTACATAATTGCAAAATTTTTATGTCTATTAAACGTTTGATTGTGAACAATAAGAAGAAAATTATATTCTCAATAGATTTAATATAAAACGAAAAATTTTGTTGATTTGTGAAACGTTGTCGCGCATACCTATAGAGTACGTAGTTTCCGTTATGTTCTTTCGCGCAACACGTGTCTACGAAACGTCACACGCAGAACGTGGTACGGGTATGTGGGTTAGCATGGCGATCTCTCGCACTTTCGACGAAACACAACCAATAAACAGCGAAGCCGCTTGCATATGCATATCGGCGTGGAATCCTCCAGCGGCCGTTCGCGCCTGTTCGGTCCATCCGGATAGCCGCGGCTGGCCAACGGAACAACGGATACTTCTAGGGCGGGCACACAAGGTGCGATGAACGTCCGACGTTTCGGACCGATATACATATAGATACTCGCGCATTAAGCTTTAGATTACGTGACTCATCACGCAGAGTGGGGCTTAATGCGGGAGCTTGTTAATTACATGCAGTCTATATTCCGCCCGCTTTCACCTTCTCCTCCTCTTCCTCCTACTTCCCTGGCCTCTCCCATTTTCCACCCCTTTCCCGCTACGCTCTCTATCCTTCATCCTCGGCGGTCCTGACGTCTGCGGAATAAGCGGTAGGAACGTCGGGCACGAGGTGCACGAGATAAGCTTCGTGCGAGATCAACTACGTCGAGAGAGAGAGAGAGAGAGAGAAAGAGAGAGAGAGAGAGAGAGAGAGAGAGAGAGCGACGTAAAACGCGAGTTCCGTTTGCGGACTTTTTGAAGGGATTTCGGGTGAGCGGGCGTTCTTCTCCGCCGCAGAAAGACGCCGCGCGCTCATTTGCCAGTGGAATTATTTATCGAGGAGAGATTTCTTATCTTCAAGAAGTAATATTGCTTGGAGGATTTTTTAGAGTGCTTCTATTTTCGTTTCGCATTTACATTTACGTCAAATACAATTAAGAAAAAAAAAGATCGCGTATTATCGCGCGAAGTGCACGCACGTGGTTCGCAGATTTTATGGCAAAAACAAGAAACCACGCACAAGCAAATTCATGCACGAATGATGCACAGGCAGTGATATTGCCGTTACATTATGCGACGTGAACTTCATTAAAATGCGCCTAAAGAATCGTATACGTGTCTCAGCGTCAGCTCTTGTTATTTCCATAAAATGTAGTCACCCTGCCATTTCGTCCCGCTCGTCATCCGGCTCTCGCTACCTTCAACCTACTGTCCTCGTGGTGCTGCCATCCCTCATGCTTGTCACCCGTGACACTCGCGGAATAAACCGGGAAGAGTGGGAAACGCCACCGGAAATTATCATCCGCGTCAAGCCGCTATATTCAAATGACCGTGTCCCAGCATCGCGTCTCTTTTACAAGGACCGAATGCGGAATGAAAAACAGGCGCAGCGAAACGGAAAGGAGATACTTATATTTGCCATTAATTACCGGTTCAAGTACACCTCGCGGATTTTCGAAATACTTCGCATTTATTATTTCAAATTATTTGTGCAACGTTTTAATAACTGTTGTATGACCGACGGGATTTGGTGTGGTAGCAGCGGTGTAACCCAGTTTTTCCGGGAACTTAAGTAATTAATCTTAAAGTCGGGAAAATTAAACTTGGACTAATTTTCGCAAGCTCTTGAAAAAGTAGGTTTACGTTGCACTGTATAAGTCCATGCTCCCCGGGATATATAACTCCATTTTTAGCTCGAGATTTGCATGACATTTTAATAACATATAACTCGTGTATACTCCACTTGCAGCTATAATCAAGCCTGTTTTCTGGTTTAGTCAGATCTCATGTATGGTTTAATAGTGCTCGCCAAATAAACGACGAAAAGCAGAATTAACGCGCGACGGAAAAAATATTGAAAAATCATTGGATTTTCGACAAAGAGAAATCGCGAGAACTCTAGGACGACGCATTTTTGCCGTATAAAAAAACGCGAAGCTCATGTAGATCGTGTTGTTTCGTACTTGCAGGAATACGCACGCATACGGATAGTTCGCTCGAAAAACTGGGACGAACGTGATTGGCTTTTTTCCTGAATTTATTGTGCGTTCTCGTTGCTTCATACGCGGTTTTGATGAACCCACTTCGGTTTACGTGCCTCCGAGGAATCCGGTGAAAATGAAGAACCGCAAACCTAGCTGGCCAAGCAAGTTATTTTTAACGTGGATTTTCAGGACCTCTCTCTCTCTCTTTTCTGTGTTATATTAATGTTTGCGAGACAAGAATAAATCGCGAGCAAGGTCAAAAGTTAATAGGATCGTAGTTAAAATTGATGAATGAAAAATGTGTTGTGAGCTCACGAATAATAACACATTCCTTCACGGTCATGTAATTCGTAAAAAAATATTAAAATAAAAAATTAAAATATGATTTAAAGTACTTTTCATAACTGTAAATTTTTGCATGTTAAATTTTAACTTTTAAATATATTATAAAGATTACATAATCGAGATTACGTAATCGAGATATAATTAACATAGCGAAGAACTATCAGCTTAAATCTTTATCCGAACTTGCACGAATCCTTATCGTAAGAACTAGCAGCAGCGCAAGTTTTTGTAGATTATCAGACCCATATAATTTCTCTAAATGGGAATTTTGCATAATTCCAATGAAACCCATCCAAGGGATTATACTCCAAGTCTGTGTGGAATAATGTGACACGAACGCGCGTGGAAGAACTGAGATTTTTCGAGCATGCAATTTCAAGTACGCGATTTATCTTTAACCGATGATTATTTGTCGTCGAATAAGATAATTTTTCTTTATCAGCAGCAGAAAAAAAAGAGATACAGTTAACGGCATGTTTTCCCTAAGATCAAACTTGAGAAACTCTATATTTACGCTGCTACAAATTTTCGCAGACGCAATTGCTATAAAAAAAAGCGTAAAGTTTTATGAAAATTCATTTTATTCGAGATGCTAACAATCTCTAAAAATTTTAAGCAGAAATCTGGAGTACCGTCGCGTTTACAAAAACTGTACACAAGAAAACACGAAGCGGGCGAAATTTCCGGGCAAGGAGTTCTCTCTCTCCTCTCTCTTCCATGCGCCACTTGAGCGCGAAGCGAGGCGTTATGCGCGCCGAGTTACTGCGCGCTGTAAAATAATGCATACGGAGCGGGCGTTAAAAAAAAGAAGCGAGAGGAGAGAGAAAGAGACAGATTGGACGCGCCAGGGCACGCTGGTTTACTGTCGCTGCGCCCGCCGTACGTGACCTTTTCCTTCATCCGTGACGCAAGGTACTAACGCGGTATTTCACGGTAACAGTGGTGATAAATCGCAAAACGTGACCATTCGCGCGTCCTCCGCCCTCCGCTGACGGGACCACCAACGGGTCTATCGACCGACGGTGGAATCGCATCGTCGGAATCCCGGCAATGCCATCGACGATGAAGTCCTCGGGCTCGCACTTAATTCAGTTTAATGCAGTGCTCTCGAGAGTGAAGTGCCGCTCACCGGTGGAAAGCGGCCCGGCTTCATCCCGTCCATTCCGGAATCTTCCGAGTTGTTGCGATCTCCGCGCAACAGAAGGATATCTTCATGAGCGACTTCAGTGCGACGATAGTTTTGCACCTAGTTGAACTCAATACAGTTAAAAATCTCCAGTTAATATTGACTGGACGTGAAAAAACGCGAATGAAAACAAGTAAAGTTGTTTGAGACTTGATACGCCAATTTATTATATCTTTGGCTTTCAATAAATAATAAAAAATTTGCAGAATTAAATAAATTCAAATGAATATTGTTCTCAGTTGAAATATTCTATACTCTCGTCAATATCGTTTATAACAATTCTGCACGTTCCGAAAACACGAAACGATTCATAATTATAAGCCGCAAATTATCCTTTTTAATACAGTTTACGAAGGACTATATGTATGTTATTTATTATGTTAATAATATCGATAAAATTAAAACAACATTTTATATTGACAGTAATTGACACAGTTTATAGAAAAATGTATTAAAAATTTACAATATTAATTCGTAGAAATGTTTTAAAACTGTTTTTCAATCATCAATGATTTTTATTTTAA
>NW_012026888.1:106072-107220 GCF_000956235.1 Wasmannia auropunctata
TTGATTTGCCTAATAATTTTTCTAATAGATGAACTCTAAATCTATTATTCAACCTTTTTTAAACTGCACGCCGAAAATAATGTTGGACTTACATTGCAATCATAAGCTGAAGCTGAAATCAGTGAGATCAGAATTAAATTGATTTTCAATGTTTTAACAATCTGATGCAAGCAAGCATCTTATAACAATGTGAAGAAATTTATTACGAAAAATATTTAAAATAATTTAAAATCTCTCTTTCTAAATATACCTCCTCGTAGCATCGTATTATTACTCGTAGAACTATAGCAACAAGTGGATAGATTGTAAATGATTGTAAATTCAAACGGATAATATCTTAAACTATACTTTTATTTTCGATCTTTATCTCTTTCTCCGCTTCGATCGAATCGGAATAAAAGTATGCAGATAAGAGCACGTATTACATTTCGACGCAGGGGCAAGATCGAAGTCATCCCGAATTCCGAACGACGAAATTTATACGTTTCTACGAAGGGCACTCGAACAATTCGGGAAACGCTTTCTCGATGAGCGCGTCGAAATGGAGCGGAACGAAGAGACGCCCGCCCCGATAAGCCGCTTTTCACCGCGCCGCGATTTTATTATCGGCTCACGGAGTTCTCTCCTTCTCTTTCTCTCTCTCTCTCTCTCTCTCTCGCGCTCTCTCTTTCCACGGCAGACATATACATATACGTTTTTCCCCGCTTATGCACAGCCGAGGGTCCGCTGAAAATTCGGGCCTTGGCACTGATTCAACGACCGAGTTTACTAGCGTCTGGCTCCTCATCTCGCGATACCCGCAATGTATGAGAGGATACGAGTCGGTCGAGACCGACGTTGGTAACCAGCCGACTGCATAAATTCTTATAACTTAATCCCGACTTTTCTTCGGCGCGTCTGCGGGAGATCCGTTTGCCGCATCGCAGGTACGTAACTTATAATACGTGTGCGATTTTGTGTTAATGCTTCTCCATATCGGGCCGGGTATCGCACGAGTGTCAACGCACGCGCCTCGTGATGATCGCGGGCTTTACGCGCCGATCTGTCGCCATCCGTGGTCCAACGGCACGACAGAAAGCATCCAGCAACCAAGTTACATATGTAACGTATACTTGTTATAATTGTAATTTCTCACTTAACAATATAAC
>NW_012026888.1:107240-109259 GCF_000956235.1 Wasmannia auropunctata
TTCATCTTCGAAATATAAAAGTGGATATAATGTATTTTTTAAAATAAAAATCATTGATGATTGAAAAACAGTTTTAAAACATTTCTACGAATTAATATTGTAAATTTTTAATACATTTTTCTATAAACTGTGTCAATTACTGTCAATATAAAATGTTGTTTTAATTTTATCGATATTATTTTACTATATTTTAAGCACAAAAGAATTGATTTTTGTTTCTTTCTTTCAATTATTTTCTGTGAGGTTATTAAGTTGTTAACATTGAGAATTCCAATTCGATGATTAAGCTGGCAACATCCATTTTATGCAACATCCGACTTTTCATTAGAATTTATCATTGACATATTCGTCGTTGCAATAAATTATAAAAAATAAACTTAATGTAGTTTTTTTATAAATATTATGATATATATTATGATAAATATTGATGATCAAAAAAACGTTTTCAAAAATTTTTGAAAAACTTTGTACAAATTAAGCACATAACATTTATTTCTTTTGTCTTTTTTCCGTAAACTTTTTAGTTTCAAAGTTAAAAAATAAAGAAAATTTACTTCCTTTTAAAGGAAGTAAATTTTTATACAAAAAATTCGATATCTTTGTGAAAAATCACTGTATCAAATTTTGTGTAATTTAGAAACAAAAAATCGTAGAGATACAATTCAAACGCCGATTTGAAACTCTATCTTTTCCGTTTAAAAATACATTTTTAAAAACTCTACAATTTTTTCTCACCGAAAAACTTAAATTTCATAAAATGTGAATAAATAAAGCAAGCGTTCCGTTTTTACACAGTTAGTGTATATTGATCCATTTCTATTTATTACTTTATATTGATTCCGTACTTCGCTGAAGTCTTTAGAGAAATCTAGTAAAATAAATTTTTAAATAATTATTTCGAATGACATAAAGAGAAAACAACATTAAAATATGATAGGAAATTGAATTCATGAAGTATTGAGAAATTACCGAAATTTAATTTCAAACTTAAAAATCGCCGAATAGATAATAATATTGATATAACTATAATAACGCAAATAGCTTGTGATTTTTCAAACTAACTTTGCCGCTAGTAAAACATTCTCCTGAATTGAATGCACTATGTGCACATGAAAGAATAACATTTCACTATCATGGAGAATCGCACGAGTCAATGGGAAACTTCAAAGGGAACTCGCAGGAGGAGATCAACGCGCTAGGTTTCGCCATAATTAGTGTAAACGATAAAATATTACGAAGTGGTCTCGCCAGTAGCTCATTAACCCTCATTTGGAGAGTCTATTGGAGCTCCCCAATGACAGTATTCTACATCAAAAGCAACCATACCTGAGGGATTACGTTGTCGAGCTCACAAAACCTTTATATGTCGGCAAACGTCGTCGACGTTGAAAACGCATCGTCATAACGTGGAAGCCAAAGTTCTATGATTGTAGTTACGTCATTAAATTAATTATCAAATAACAAAGAAAACAAATTTGAAATATTATTTTAAAAAGTACTAATTTTTTACAAAACACCATTTAATATTGATTGAATGTGAAAAGCGCGAATGAAAATAAGTAAAGTTGTCCGAGATATAAGTTGTCCTTAATATTTCAATTTATTATTCGCTCAATATGCCAATTTATTATCTTTGTCTCCTAATAAATAATAAAAACTGTAGAATAAAACTCTAGCAAATAAATATTCAGTTGGAATATTCTACTCTCATCAACGAGAGTTCTTAATCTCGATAACTCGACAACTTTTCGCACAATGAGGGAATTAACAGCAAGCGTGGAAAGACGCGAATTGCGGGAATATTTACGTATTACCATCCGTGATCGCTTGCCTATTGAAACGTCGGATAGCTTGAAAAGTTTCGGTTGGAGACGGAAATAGAAAGAGAGAGACAGAGAGAGGGGGGGGGGAAGAGACGGAGAGTCTCACCGTACGTTCTCCTTTTCAGGCTCGATGACTTCGCGGAGCGCGGAGAGCTTGCAAACTTTGTCTTCATGCTCCCATTAGATGGCGCGGGCG
>NW_012026888.1:109279-127400 GCF_000956235.1 Wasmannia auropunctata
GGGAAGAAAACCGGGATAAATCACCCCCCATTTCTATTGTACCCGGTTGCGGGGATATATCTCGTCTATCGCGGCCGGTATACGTGAGCGGAGTTAGGATCGCGGCTGGGCGATAACCGGTCGTTACTCGACATAATTTATGACTGTGGTTTTGTAAAAATCCGTAAAGCATGAAATTATGATAAAGGCACTCCGCTTGCGTTCTCCTCCTTTGCCCTCTTATTCTCGCGGTGGGAATAGAAAAGAAGAAGAAAAAAAAACAAGAAAGCGCCCCGCGCGCACCGGCAGGCCGGATTAGAGAAAGAGCGTATAATAAATTTCCGGAAATTCCACCGACCCGCGGAAATTCAATTTCGAGATAATTAACTGAGATAACTTACGGTCTCTATATAGCGGGACATCGGCGGAGTACATTGATATATACGTTACGCGCTTTTATCGGACGCGCTCCGGCTACGTAAGGACAGGAGAAAAAAGGAAGAGCCGGTGTCACGCGCCGGCAAGGAGAAATTAATTAAAAACGTCCGCTTTTTTCACCTCTCGCCGCCGGCAGGCCGGTCGGCCGACCGCGAGCAATTAGCATAAACATTTGAAATTCATCGCGAGGTGAGGTGAGCGGCTTGCGCGACTTTATCCGCTCGCGATCTCCGCGCGACGTTATCCCCGCGGTGACGAATTAGTCGATACCAATTATACGATACGGCTATATATGTACCCACCATTGTACACACCGTTTTACGCATCCGGAATGATTTAAACGATAAAATCGCCGCCGCCGTTATTCATACGTGATAACAAACTGGCCCTTTGACCCACATTTCGACGCGCTGACGATTTTCAATGTTGCGAGGGATAATATTCCATGAGATTCAATCCGTATTCAATTCATAATTTACACAATGTGTACGATTTCACCTGTAGGTATACTGCATATATATAGTCAAATGTAATCTCTATTTACCAATAAATTTCCATTTCAATTAATGCGTTCGATTATCGCGGCGTATATCTTATTGGTAAAGCCCGTTGCGCCATGTGGATAAAGCTACGGCTTTAAACACGTCGTAACGATATCGTGACCGGCGATCGTGGATGGCGAGACGCGAATCGGTCCTTTTGCGACTCGTGCTCGGGGAAGCGAGCACGCAAACCCGCGAAATTAATCGCGGCTCCGTAAATTCGTTCGCGCTATCGCGCCTTCTTTTTCCGCGATCTTAACGGCGAGAATTAACGCCACGTCGGCATAAATCCGTTCGTTGCGAAACGCATAACAATTTCACTGATCAGGGCACGGATATGTGCATCGGGTCAGATATAGATATGTCCGACTCGCTCTCTCGGTCGCGAGATGAACGCGCGTCGGTTTATACTCGCGGTGAATTTACGCTCACATATAATCGCGCATTGCCGCGCCAGCCGTTGTTAATTACACGTTCATCGCGATCGATCGATCGATCGATCCGCGCGACCGATCCAGGGTCGAGCCAGGAACGGTCGAGAGCACATGATTTCGTGGCATCGGAGGCAGAGAACAACCGCGGGCTCCGAGCAAACGTGTACACGCTACTGCATAAGGCAGGCAATCAATCTGGTTGGAAAATCAGGTATTACGGAGGCGATTGTGGATGAGCGATAGATTCATGGCGAAATGACCAGCCGCGGACTATTGCACTGACGTGCAATGATAAAAATGAATTACGCATTGACGTACGACGTGAATGCGTATGCGCGTACGATCCGTATGATAAAATAACATTTAAAATGGCTATCAAATTAGATCTATCGAGTTCAGCACTATAATTCTGGGTATAGACAGAATAGACTGAGGATATTATACTCCCGCAAGATGTGTAACAGCGAAATTATTGATGTAGGAGAACTAAAGTGTATTGTTCGATCGAAGGCACAATAGGCACAAGAAGCTCTATTTGGATATTACAGCTAGCGGCGGTCTTTACCAATCCGGCAATCCGGTATCTAAAAAATACCAAACTTACATGACTATAATTGATACAATAATGTATTATCGATGTAATAATTTGAAATGCAATAATTAATACAATAGAATATATAAACAATGCAATTTGGATATTACAGCTAGCGGCGTCTTTACTAATCCGATATCTAAAGTATAAAACTTATATAACTATAATTGATAGGTACACAATATATTATCAATATAATAATTTACAATACAATAATTAATACAATAGAATATATAAACAATGCAATAACTTATACAATGAATATAAATTAAGACGCGAATTAACAGGAAAATAGTGAAATATGGAAAGGATGATTTTGCTGAAAAGCTAAAAATTTTACTGGATACAGATCTAAAAATAATTTTGTTGCACCACTAAAATAATTTTGTTGAAAACTCAAAAATTACTCCAAAATTGCTCATCATCATAAAACATTTCGATAAAACATTTTTAGCAACTGGCTTGAATTTTCAACAAAATTATTTTCAGATCTCCAGCAAAATCGTTTTTCCCGCGTGATATTAAATTTCTTAAAGACTGTACAATAAATTTCAATTAAAAACTGAATGCAAAGTTTGTTATTAAAGCGAAATAACTTGAAGGATAACGAGAATGTTAAAAAATCATTAATGCATCATGTATACTGATGTCGATGGTAGAAGCGTGATCTTTCGCCGCTCCATTAAAGTTCTTGATTAGGAAGCTTCGCTGTTTCTTTCGCAAGGAGGAAAAAAAAGGGAGAGCGGGAAGTCTGTTCGCTTCCGCGTTACTTCGTTCCTCCCTTTTCGAAGCCGTCTGCCCGTAGTTTCGTTAAACGATGAAGCCTCGCTGGGCTTACTTCGTCTTCTCAACCTCGTCCAACTTTTTTACCACGCTGCCGTATCCTTCCGCTCGTCCAGAGAGAAACTCCGGTTCATCCGTCCTCTCAAGCTCTGTCGGTCGGATATTCTGCGAGCGATATTGTAAGAATCGAAGGAGCCTTTCTCGTTTTGCTTCCAAGTCAAGCCGCCACTTTACGACATCCCGATCGACTGCCTTTTTTCGCGCGGTATGCTCGCTTCCAAGTTCTTCTTTAAGCGAAAACATTTAACGAACCGATGAAGTAAAAATTCTACGAGATTCTATACGAGACTTTTCTCGCACGTGCGAAAAGTTAATTATGCAAAGTTGGATTCCATTGAAAATCTCATTTCGACATTCAATAAGTTCATATAGAACAGCCTTGAAATCTTTGTGTAAAATTATTATTATTATATACATATTCGATATATTTAAATCGACATATCCAATATTATTTTTAGTGTCTTCTGAGATAAAATGTTTTATCCAATCTTTTTCATACAATACAAAATATTCATCAAAAATTCTAAACGAATAATATAAAGTTCACATTTCGATCCTAAAAATTTAAAAGCAGACAACGGATTTTTTCGAGTCACACACATACATAAGTTAAAAAGCCGAAAGAGCTTTCGCAATCTCGAAAATAAATAAAGGTTAAACTCCCTCCCTTCCACCTTCCTCCCGAGCGTAGGTCGATAGGGGAAAGATTGATTTTGTCCATTAAGACAACGACCATTGTAACATAAACCTTGAAATCGTTCTTCCATAAAAAATGCATTAATCTATGGGGATGCCCTTTACGTGCCTCGCCCCGGTCTGTCTCGAAGCTCTTTGCTCGTAATAACCCGCTTACGGTCCATAACGGATTGTTTTTCTGACCGAACTGACAGGTTGACGTCGACAAACCCCGTTCAACCTCGTCGTCATAAGATCAAAGATTGCGCTTGTCCTGCGAGCGAAGTTCCCATGTTATAAAAAAATACAAATGCAGCAAGTTATTGTCTGCTGGCGCAACGTCTGATCAATATACACGTCTAAATTAAAGTCTGACGATCAAGCTACAGTGATCAAAGTATTTCTCAGACAATGCAGAATGTTTATAAAAGTAAACTGTAAAAGCTCATTTATGTAACTGCCATTTTCCCTCTTTCTTGATTCAATTCATATGTTGGTTTAGAAATACATTACATTTTTGTACACTTATAATTTTTATAGAAATTCATTAATAATATATTAAAAATAAATAAATCTTATTTTTACCCTCTTATCCTTAATTTTATCAACTTTTTCTGTTTTACAAGATTTGACATACAAAGCAACCGTACTTTATCTGTCAAGATATTATCGTATCTAGTATCGAAAGATAAGCTAAAGTTAACATTTGAAGATGACACAGAGAAATATCTGGCGCTGCGTTTTCTGCCGCTAGATATCAGCAACGAGGAAACAAAAAGGTGCACACGAGGTATGCACGAACTAAGCGCGCTACGACGCGATTGCGTTGCTCCGACCTTCGGCGGATTATTTCCCCGGCGGCCTTCCCGCCTATTCTCAATGCCGCGCCGGCAGGAAATCAAAGGTTACACTCTCGGGTCCGCCCGACCGACGCAAACACCTATTTTGCGATGCTCGGAATCGCCGCCGTCATAAACCGCCGCCGATTGCCCGCGCGACCAGGGGGACCGAATGAAATTATAAGGCCGTAAGAGGGCGGCGATGGGCTCTACAGCACCTTCTTTCTACCCTCTTTCCGCATGAAGCGCGTTTCTCTCTTTCTCCGTGATGCTGCATCTCCGTCGCGCGCTCTATCTGGCGCACGTCGGATGCCGGAAATAGTGGAGGTCGAGAGGTGAAAGCGGCTCGGAGTGAGCGGCTCGGTGGGAAGGGGTGTCGGACTGCGGAAGCACGGGGGTGCGGAATCGGAGTAGAATGGAGGGGTCCGCAGGACGGAGAGGTGGCTTAATTGGCCGGTAATTGCCACTGTCTGCGCGAACGGCGACAATAGGACGTGAAGATTGGAACTTTACCAAATGACGTGGACGCGTCCGGAATACGTTAACAACAATTTCGTAATGGAGCGGGAGGCCCACGAAATCAAGATATCAAAGTGTCGGTTGACACCTCGAAAGTCTACCGCGACCTCAACCAAGCAACTAAAACTTTCGTCTCTGCAGTTCGTTCCTATTTCAATATTCTAAAATTGTTCACATTTTGGTATGCAGATTAATAATTAAGTATTTACCGCTTAAAGAGAAAATAAAACTTTATCATTCATCTTTAATTTGTCTGCGCAGTAATTTCATCATCACTGGATATACTGAAGAAATGCATGCGAGATAAATTCGATATAAAACTGTGTTGATGATAAAAAAATTCATGATATATCGGAAAATCTAAGGTTTTCATCGTTGTCGCGTCTTTAGCTTCGCTTTGCCAGTAAGCTCGGCCGTGTATACCGATCGCGAGCGATGGCGGTAGCGAATTTTGCAGTTTTCCGAATATTTTCTTTTCAGCGAAAGACATGGAACTCGGGCGAGAGAAGCGAGAGATCGCATCGCGTATTCCGCGTCCGTCCGCCGCGAAGGCGCGGAGAATACACGTCGCAGGCGAGGCGAGTTTTCCGACCTGCCGCGGAGGAAGATCGGATCTTTTCGCTTCCCTTATGGCAAGGCGCGTAATATCTCTTTTCGCTTCATTGAGGAATTCGTTTTATCGAAAGCAGCAACTGAGGCGAATCACGAATTCCTTTTCAACGCAAATCGAATTACAGAGGCGGGGGGAGGGGGGAGGTGTTCCCGCGTGCAGACACGCGCGCGCGCGCGCTTTCAAACCTGTTTTTACACTCATAAACTTTTGATAAGGTTTTCACGGCCCGATTTCACCACCCGGTCGCATAAAGTTCATGAGCCTTCAAAACACATCATACGCATACACGCCGTTACACGTCGCCATATATAACATTCCCTCCTTGATTACCTCGTTCCACATCAATTACTGATCTTCTTAACGCTACCTGCGCGGCCTGCTCGCATTAATCCTTCAATCTTGTCATACAAAATTGTAACTTTTCCCTTATTAAACAATTTATGTTACTGTTGCAAACTTCTGTAAGCCAAGTTTAGCAACACATGTTACATGAAAATACTATGTGAAGCCTCATAAATACATCATTGCTTGCATGTAGTTTATCACTTCGCTTCTCGGTATTCTCGCTTTCTGCTCTAATATTTATCAAGAAAGTTATAAATACATTTCTTTTTTGACTATCGTAGTGCCAAAATATAGAGCAACTTATTCAGATAATAATTAATTTGAAACTAAGTATCAGAATTAACCGTGGAGAATTACAAACAATTAAGACGCAAAAACGCTAACACGGTACAAAGCGGATCTTGATGCTTGATAATATTATAATATGAATCTTATAATTCTCAGTTTAGGCAAACTGCGCGCCGCATAATCGTTGGTCTTTAAAACGCAATTCCAAACCGAATAGTAATAATATCATAATTAAATTGCTAAAACAATATAATAATTCATTTGTTGACATTCTTTTTAAATATCCTGTGAGAATAACTTATTTAAAAAAAAAATTAATTTAATTAACTTTAAAATTTTATTACATTTTAAACATATCTTTATTCTTATCTTCTTCTGATTTTAAAAATGGCAGACAGTTAAATTGAGATTATAGTAATTGACATTAGAGAAATACTAAAATATAGAGCATCTTTATTTAAATAATACTTCGATTAAATTTAAGCCTTCAGAAACTTTATTAGATTTTAAATGTAACTTTATTTACTCTTTATCCTCTCTGTTCTGAAAGCGACAATTAAATTAAGATTGCAGTAATTCAGCGTTAAAGAAATCGGTACTGAATTTTATTTTCACGCTCGTTTGAAGTCGCTCAATCAACGGATCTAGGTCAGGAAAACTTTACATAAATGCAGACGTTTTTATACGTCCAATAGATACGCAATCACCGGTACACCCGGCACAATGCGACGCATCTGCATCGGACCTCGAGAGAAACCTCGACGCTCTACCACGACATTCATCCCAACGGGAGAGACCCGTGAGTCCGCCGAGACCGCAAAAGTATTTGCGATCGCGTTGTGCATCAATATGCTCTTTTAATCGGCGACGCTATTCGCAATCCCTCAATGCGCTATCGCGCGGCTTAACCCCCGCACGTAACGGGCATTTTATACATTCGCTTTGAAGGCGCATTAAGCTCGGCGGCGACGGCGGCGGCGGCGAAATATACAGCGCTCTCACGTACGTATGAAATTGGCGAAGTTAAAAAGGCCAGGAAGAGGCGAAAAAATCTGCAACACACAGAGGCGGGGTGGAGGGAGAGGACCGAGGCGCGACCTTTTTTGCGCGCGTCGCGGGTGGGCGAGCGAGTTGGATGGCGGGTCGCGGCGAGGGTGGCGCGGGGGAGACGCGGGGGAAAAAAGTATGTACAACGGCGCTCGGCAACGGCATTCAGATGGTAACGAGCGCGCGTTCGTTGAACGACGTCGGCAGTTTTGGAGGGATTTAACGATCCGAACCGTTCATGTAGCGATTTACGAGGTTTTCGGCGCGAAACGCGGCGCGCAAGCGGAGGCCGCGCGCGCCCGTAGAAGGGTTATTGCCGCCGCCGCTACGCTCCGCGTGAATTAATCGATAATAAAACCGACTGAATAAACCACCAGGCAGTGATGGTGAATTACGGCCGCGCGAGATAACAGCGATACATTCACGCGCTGTCTTCCGTGGTAGACGACCGGCGCGGCGCGGCGCGCGGCCGCGGTGTGCAGAGGGGAGGGGGGGGGCGGGGGTCTAGTTTTACAGATTTCGACGGCTGCAGGCGACGAAGTTGATGTATTAGCGCATTTTCGCGCAAAACTCGCTTGTTTGTCCGTCGCGTGCACAAAGTGCGCGAATTCGCCAGCCGATCGCGCGTATATAAACTCGCGCTCGCAATCCGAGATTGTGCAGTTGGCACAAAGCCTGCTTCGTATATCTCGTGGCACTCCGGTATAAACAAACCGAAGGGCAGAAGGAACGGGCCGCGAGATAGGAAGCGGCTTATTCGCGCCCGGTTTTGCAAGTGACTGGCGATAAATCAGAGATCGATGCCCGACAATAAGCAACGAGTAATAGGCCGTATACGAACTGCGCGACCGATACCGGACGATCGGCAGAATATAATCGGTGCGCAACGGTCGCGACTCCCGGCAACAATGCGCTTTAATGTCGCGTGAAACGCGCGCGGTCCGCTTCGACGGATCCATAGAAAAATTTCGCATGCGGCACGGCGGCCGTAGAAAATGTCGCGGTGACAGTTTGTCGATATCCCCGTTGGGCCGGCAAATAATGGCGAAGGGGGAGGAGGGGAGGTGAAAACACGAGGGGACGCGACACGAGCAGAGCTTCAGACGCCGCGAGACGTTTCGTGCGCGGTAATTCGGGATCTTCCTTTTTCACGGGATTTGCGATTGCAAACCTACACGCGGAAAGTTGCCGATCGATACGTCATTTGTCAGTCTTAAGCAGCTTTGAAGTTAAGTTTCTCCACTATCATTTGACGCCTAATAACGCTTGAGAAACGCTATAAAGGCGTTCTCCATCAGTCTGGTTTGATTATTATTAATCCCGTGAATTATTGCAAACGGAAAAAGCTTCTAATAAGCTTTCCGAGCATCGATTCCTACATTGCGACATTAATACAACATGAAATTAAAATAACGTGATCTAATAGAAACGTTAAAACCTCTAAGAGCAAGAATATATCCGCCCGTCCAATTCTCGAAAAGTCACGATTTCAGACTGCCAAATAAATGATACTCCTTTTACGTCTATTTCCCCTTCTCATTCGCCACGATCACGAGCAGCGTGCTCGATTGATTTCGGCATGTAGGTTGCACGTGATCTCGATCCGTTCCGACCGCTATCGGTGGCACCGGAGTTCTCTCCCGTTTCCTCTCGTTCGCGAAATTGTTCGATGCCAAAGGCAGGTGGAATTAAAGAATTAGAGTTTGGCTGGCGCGAGTGGATGGGGGTGCGGAAGGGCCGCTAATGAAATAAGCTGCTCCCAATCGGGCCGCGCCTTAAAGTAATTAATTGTTGTCGCGACGAAATCGTGGCGCAAATAGTACAGCGCAGATGGCCCGCGACGCAAAAGGAGAAAGCTCGCCTAGGAGAGATGTGTGGAGTTGCCGATAAATCCATAATTCTCTCTCTCTCCCCGCAAGAAACTCTGTAGCCGCCTCTTACACTCTCCGTACGTTTTAATTCTCTACTGTCTCCGTTAAGTCGCTGTCTTATTTTATCCCGGCCATGCTATTTCCTCTTATCTCTTTTTCTTTTATAATTATGTTCCACATGTATTTTATAAGAATATTATGTTACACACACTTCTAATTATGTTGCATAGATTCTAACAAATCCCCCTTGAAAACATGTTATCAATTTTGTGAGTAAAAGTTCCACCATAAAATCTGTGATATAACTTACACGATACACTTTCTGTAAGATTAACAAATACATAAAGCAGATTATTTGTATGTTATTAAAAACATATGTGATGAAGGATCTCCTAAAATTTGTAGGTATCATCAACGCGGGGAGTAATTGATATTCGATCAAAGGAGGTCTTTTAGTGGTATTGTCGTATTAATCACAACCCGATATCTTGTGGAATAAAGAGGAATTAGGAGCACGAAATTCGAGGAGAAATCTCGTATCTCGCACTACCGGCAATTAGTTGTTGTCGTCCGGCAAAGCGTTGTAGAAGTACGAGACGAAACAGGAGATTAATAAGCGACAAGAAGACTCGGAGAATTTATTATCATCGTTAATCAGTAGCTCCTACCATACGCCATTAACTTCTCTTCTCCCAAGCGGCCGGCCAGTTCGTGACGTTTTCTTTTATTTTTCTCGTTTCGCGTTGCCCGCACACTGTTACTCGATATTGAAAACCAAGTAAAACTAAAAAAAAAAAAACAAATAAAAAAATAAGGTAAATCAGAATGATCAACGAATATTGACAAAAACGCTTTAAAAGATGAAAAAAATCTGTGCTTCGAATTGTTAAAACTACATCAAATCCATAAATCCAATTGATTGTGTAGCATAATTTTTTTCTCTTAAAAACTCTTATAAACTGAGTAGAAAATAACAACACACGATAAAAAAAAATGCTGTCAGAATTTAACTATTACAAAAATAATAATCTATTTTATAAAAATATGGAAAAAATTCTAATAAAAAATGCTTGATGTTTTTCTAAAAAATAAGAAGACGTATTATTTTCTATATGCAATACCATTAAAATGGAATTATTTGATTATTATTTGAGCGATAATGAATAAAAACGCTACATTATTATAATAAGCGGATCACCTTCTTAAAGGCTATAATAACGTGCTTGTTGACACAAATAGAAACTGAATACGTAAAAAAATATAAGCTACATAATATGAGAAGAAAATCGAAGACTAAGAAATAACTTCGACTTTTCTAGAGGTCTTTAACTTCATTTCTTAATGTAACACTTTTTTCCATTTTAATTAAAATGCCATTGAAAATGCAAGAGGCAATGTGGCATTAAACAATTTCAAAAGAAGTAAAGAATACGATAAAATACATTTTTTTCATCAACGACAACCTCATTATACTGTCGAAGCAATTAGTTCCGGCCACGAAGAACGTAGAGAAAAAGACAAAATCTTTGAGGCAAAAATATCAAAGCAAAGCTTAAAGGTTCATTATTAATGTCTGCTTTTCAATATAAACTGAGGTTTCCGATTGTTCATTTCTTTTTATTTCCCGATCGACAATGGTTTCTGCATTAATACTCGGAGACAAGCTAACTACCACTTTAAGAGCCAAAATAAAAAAATCAAGACAAACAGATAAGTAAACAGCAATCTTTATTGCAATAAATGGGATCGCATCCTAAATAAATTCTTACTTCAGATAATAATGATATCATTATTATTAACGTCATTTTTTTCTCTTGTTACGATTGTTATGAATATAATACGCTGTTATCACTACTTTTTAATAATACTTCTTGAATAAATCATAAGTCGTAAGTCTGGGAGCGGTATTATTAAAATCGAAAGAGAGAACACGCTTTCGTCGTGTTCACGAGACACTTCCGGGGCACGGCATGTTACAAAAGGGTGAAAGCGAGAAATGAAACGCGCCGCAGCGACGCTCTCTCGAAATTTATTGTCGTCGTCAGATATTTCCTCTGCCCGATTCTCATCCAGCCTGTTATCATCCGCCCCTCTTGTCCGAGACGCTTCCTTGAATACGGAGAATAATTGAAATTAGACAGCGGCAATATGAAGACGCGGTAGATGCGAACGAACGATGTGCCTTAATGAAATAAGGCTCTCCTAATCACGGCAGCTATATCGCACTCTAACCCAATTAGCGATACTCGCGACAAAACTCCCTCGCGAGAAAAGACTTCGCAATCTGAAAACGGAAATCACAAAAGCGGAAATTTGCCGTTGTCGCTAATCGTAATTAATTTAGTCGTCTATTCAGAGATAAAATAGAAAAACTGGTTATATTCAACTTTAATGTATAACTATATAATATTCCTTATTTTGCATTGCGAATTATTATTTTTTTATTCTTTTGTTAATGATACAATTTCAAGTATTTTAACCATTGTTGGATATACTGAGCGCTGAGTTTTCGAGAGATGCACGCTATCATAATTATACCATACTCGCTTTCTAACAACGATAGATTAGAACCGCGCAGCGAACTCCCTTTTTCCAGATTGCATGCAAGCTAGTCGGCCAAAATAATTAGAACAAGCGCCAAAGCTTTGAATTAATTTTATCGTTTTAATGAGCTCACTTATGCAACCAGTTTTCTAACCACTCGTAACTGCTCCCGTAATGGCAGCAGTCGGCTCGACTTTTTTCCAATTAGTAACGGCAGAAAGCTTAATACAGCCGGCAAGAATTCGATCGCCATTCTGACGCAAAGTGACTTACGATAATTAAAAGCTTTTCCGAATTTTAGTAAAAGGTAGACCGAAGAAGTGTTAACGAGATAATAAAAATTAATTTTCTAAAACATTGTTAGTAGAAAGTTTCTACTAGAAACTTTATGCAAACGTCTCTTCTTAATCGTTCAAAGAGATTACGGAATTAATCTAATTTTAAAGTAAAAATAAAAAATTAATTACTTCGTTTCAAATTCCAATCATTTCATAAATTTTCATATAGTTTTCAATAAATAGTGTCACTCCCGATCTCAATTACGATATTTCATACAGAGGCGAGTTTCCTACTGTAATCTCACCTTTCAATTTTAAAAGTACCAACCCCCGAAACTCTAATGATGCTTTAGGAAATTATAAATACGATTAAATTTAGCAATATATGAGGTTTATTAATTTTTTTAGGCTCAAAGTTTCTCGCTAATAATAAACTTGCACTCTTTGCTATGTAAATATAAATGCGGATACAAAGAGGACTTGTAGTGCATTGAATGCACCAGGTACACGCTTGTATAATATAACTATCGTTTTCGCATATCAATCATCCATTATTACTTAAAATCGAAAGTTTGTGAAGCATTGCATTTTTTTTAGCAAATACCAATACAAGGGAGATTTTGTTCAAGTTGAACACTGATACATGCCGAAATAATTGTGAACATATTCAACAACACATATCACGCATGCCTTGAGAACATTCACGAACTTCTGCGCTCTAGTTACTATTATATCATGTATACACATTGCGAAACGTAATTCGATAAATTGCTCACTGCACATATTCCAACGGCAGCTGTTGGCGATATTATGGATCGCTCTTCGGAAACTTAGGAAGCGAAAATATCTGGAGCATTTGCGAGCGCCAAATGGATCGCGTCCTACGTCTCTATGATCGATTTCGCAACAAGTCGAGAATCAAGTAAGAAGAGGAGATTTGTAGCGTGATTTTCGAAAACGCGGGATTTATCTCGCTGTTTTCCGACCGCGGAGTGCGGACCGATCGCATCCCCGAACCGACGACGCCGCGGCGTTGCGTTCATACGGCGGATATCTCGAGAGTGGATTTCCTGTTTGCGGCATCGCCGCTCGAGAAACGGAGCACGGCCGCGAGACTGGTTAAGGGCCGACGGTGTGGAGAGGCTGCACGAACAAGTGCAGAAACTCCCGGCACTTCTCCCGGCATCGATATTAAGCTCTCCCGGTACCGTTACTCCGCGCCGCGAGGCCGTCGACCTGCAAAATTTACGAGCCCGAGCCTCGCGTGTTGCGAAAATTCCGCGGGTGTGCATCTCATCGTCCGATAAGACAAAACGCGCTTGCGAGTTATTATAACTTCAATGTTCTTCTACCTCGCCGAAAGCACGTATCGGCGAGGATACAAAAAAATCGAGTGGGATTATGGTTGTTATTGTTATCAAAATAATTATGTAATTTAAATCTCATGAAAAATTAATTCTCATTGTGATAAAATATCTTCTAGATTTCTAGATATTCTTCTAGATTTATAATTCCTTGTTTACAATTAAGATATTTATTTTTAAACGATTAAAGTAGGTATACAGAGATTATGTTGTTTAGTGTATACTTATCAAAATACTAAAAGGTATAACTGTTAAGACTTTACAAAATTGTTAATATTACCTTTCACAGTTTGGGATTATTTATTATTGTCAAATTTAGAGTTATTGAATTGCGTAATATTTCTCGCTACAAAAACTTAACAAAAAATTAAATCTTTCGAATCTTTATAATGTATACGTATTGATAACATTTATGCTTTCTCTTAATTAATTAATTAATTATTTTTGAAAAACATACTAATTGCGTAATTTACATAGAAAATAGAAGCCTTAATTCGGTCAATATATGATTTCAGCATTTTTAATCAAGATTTACTTGTTATAAAATAATATATAATATTATCGTTAATTACTGATCACAATGCAAGTCATATTACGTAATGCTGCTTGATATAAAAATTATTGTCCATTCGCCAGCATTGGTTAAAGAATTTGCATTAAACTTTGCATACCATAATAATGTGCATAAATAATTATTAAAATATCGTACAAATTCAGTCTTTTGACACTGCATAGACTATTGGCCGTTTTAATTCAAAGTCACGTAAGTTTTTATTTGTTTAGATATTACAAATACCAATATTACAATTATATATATCACTGTGTGTGTATATATATATATATATATATATATATATATGTTTAACACATTTTCTTTGTGTGTGTGTGTGTGTGTGTGTGTGTGTGTATGTGTGTACACACATACACACACAGTGATATATATAATTATAATATTGGTATTTGTAATACCTAAATAAATAAAAAAAAATATATATATATAATATATAAAATATTGTAGCCAAATTTTTGTCCATCGTTCACACATGCAATTGCACAAAAACAAATATATTTAATATAACATCATTTAAACATTTCTTAAAGAAATTGTCCAAGAACATTTAAATGATGTTATATTAAATATATTTGTTTTTGTGCAGTTGCATGTGTAAACGATAAACGAAAATTTGACGGATGCAATATTGTATTTACATCAAGAGATTCATGGGCTCTCGGCGATTTGTCATTGCCTTCCGAGATGTAGCGATCAAATAAAAATCCGACGTTTCTGGTCGGATTTGAACTCAGGTTTTCGGCACGTAAAGTAGACACACCACTCTGCGCTACGATCGCCTACTGATGAAGAAGATTCATTAGGCGTGCACAAATAGTGTCCCTAACAATAAGATAATACATGAAATTATAAAAGGATTTTCTGCAACGTTGTTCTTTCTACAACAACGTAATTGTCATACTACCGCAATGCACACTGAAATCCTACGTTTTAATAACTTCATCGATTAGCTATAACGTAATACATAAATACAAAAGAAAAGAAAATATTATGATCATTCTTTAACACACCTCATTACATATTATTAATATTATTATAATTTAAATATTATGATATTGCATTAACTTATGAGCAACATATGTTATAGAACTCTTATGAGTATGATGTTAGATTTTTCGTTTTCTTTTAACAAATCTACGTTTAACAAACCAAACTGATCATAAAGAAAACTGTTAAAGTTCCAATTTCATTGTAAGTCACCTTCTAATCCCCTTTCCCTCTTATACTCTAATACTCATTTTTTCCCTTCCTGAATTTGAATCCAATAATCTTCCCATTTAACCGAGATACATTCTTTTGTATGATAGGAAAAACGATAGATAATACAAGAAGACAACAGAAATCATAGATATAGTTTAGATAGACTCGCTGCATCATGATTGGCTGAAATAGAACGTCATGGACAACTAGTGAGCTGATACGAGTTTTAGTCGCGCGCGCGCATTCGATGTGATCTGGGATATAATACACTTAGAAAAAAAAACAGGAAACAAGCCATGAAAAGGAAGCATAGTCCAAATTATGCACGAGTCAAGGTTACGCACAAAATGTATGTACATACGAGAAACTTTATATAAAGTCCTCGTCGTGTGTGATTTGAACTATGCTTCGTTAAAAACAGATCGGAAGTAGAAGCAACGAATTGTCTTTAAAAGATGTTCCCTCTTCCGTAAAAAAAATTTTAAAAAGTTTAATTCCACAGGCTTTTGGATGTGATTGATACATTCTTTTGTGGGAGAAAAAATTGTGATAGAAAAAACAATAAAAAGTACAAGATAAAGCATGGACATGCTCAGCGTGTAAGAATTTGTAAGTATTTAGTTTATATTTCCATAGTTTTGTTTTATCGCAAAGTAATATTTCTGTGAATTCGTTTTCACAGCTTTAAGAGTACAATGTACAGAAATATTTTATGTCCTTCCTTCTAGATGAGAATCTTCTCTTAAATAAAATTAAATTAAATCAAACTAAATTTTAAATTAAATATATAAATTTCCATAAATGAATTCCTAACGTTAGTAAAATGTATTTCAAATTGCTTCTGATTCCATCTGTAATAGCTGTTAAATAAGAATCAAACGTTCTCGAAGGACTTAGAAGAGACTCATACCAATTTATTTTGTTTTAACTGCACGAAACACCTATATGACATATTCGGATAACTTTGAGATGCCACAAAAACTAAATAACTGTTTCAGTTTAATGTGCACTTAAACAGATAGACGTTAATAAATCACTGCACATGTATGTACAATAATCTGATGTAACATCATCGCACATATAATGTACATTAGGTACTACATATATCTGTTTTTTATAGTTGAATTAGTGTACTTATTGTACTTAAAGTGAAATAGATATATGTTTAAAATTTAACAAAAGCGAAAAATTCTAGTGCAATCCAGTGCAGTAATAAAAAACAAACCCATTAACAAATCTGTGTCATTATTCTCTAAACTCTGTTTAAATGTGCGGTAACAATTCAAGTATTCTTTTTAAAGCCCGTGTCGCACTGTGCATTAGAAATTGAGAATTAAAGATTACAATTTGATCAATCAAAACGAAAAAAATTAATATTATCTAATCAAAATTCTAATTTTCAATTCGTAATCTTCTATCTCAAATGTGGCACGGGTTTTAGCCGCTTGACATGGTCCAGTCTAATACAGAAAAAAAGACAGGATGAGCCATAAAAAGAAAGCAGTCCAGCTGTGAAGATAACGCACGAAATACATTATACGTATATACGAGGGGACCTAAAATATATAGGCTCGTCGTGCGCGGCAAGAAAAAGTCGAGGCCTAAAGTATAATATAATAGAAGCAAATTACAATACATGTAATACATATTATTGAATTCGATACGAGTCCCAGGATGTCTTTGAAAGATTTTTCCTTTTTCACAAAAAAACCCCGAAAAAGATTTAATTTCCATAGGCTTTCTGACCGATATATTGTTTTCTACGAAAGACAATAGAAAATACAAGCAGATGGACATGCTCATCGTGCAAAAATTTGTATTTATTTTATATTTCCTTATCTAAAAAGACAAGCCAAAAAGCACAGTCCATATGTCAACTTATGCACGAAATAAATAAATATATATATATATATGTGTGTGAGTGTGTGTGTGTGTGTGTGTGTATTTATATTCTGAAAAGTCTCCGAAGAATCTTGAAATATATAAAGCCTCTCGTCGTACGTGGGTCCGTCAAAAAGAAATCGACGCCAGAAGTAAAAGCAACGAAGTGTTCGAGTTGTAGGATTCGAAGTGCCGAAGCTATGGCATTCAAACTACTTTTGATACTTGCAATGATCAGCATCGTCAATTTAATCACACTAGAACAAAACAAAGCGCGCGCTTTGCGCGCGCTCTTTATTCACACACCCACACACACACACACACACACACACACACACACACACACACACACACACATACACGCACGCACGCACGCACAAATACAAAATCATATTAAATATCTCATTACTTTTATATATCTCTTACATATATCTCATATCCTATCTAAAAAAAGGCATGTTAAGTCGATAACTTCCATTTCTCGTCTTACTTTCTTCTTTCAGGTATCAGTTTTTGTTACATACATAATTATCAGATGCTGTCTAATTAAATTCATTGGTCTTTTATAAAATATTACATAAGTACATGTTCACCTTTGTATATTACATACATAATTGTCAGATGCTGTGTCTAATTATTCGCTGTGATAATTAGACACAGCATCTGACAATTATGTATGTAACACACGAAGGTGAAGCGACACGTATGTAATATTTTATAAAAGACCACTGAAGAGAGCTTGATGTAAAGCCGAAACGATCGTCTGGTAGCATTAATGTAATTTTTTATAAGAATATAACGCGCGCGCGGATTAGCATGAAGACCTTGACTTCTGGCCCATTACATTATTTATTTTAAATTTTATTTATTTTACTTTTTTTGGAGCCTGAATATATTATTGGTATATTTAAAATAATTTTTGTAATATTTAATACACTATATCAAACGTTTGATACCTTAACACTTAATTTGACACTTTAATACTTAATACTTGCAAATTACATTAATGCTACCAAACCATCTTTATATCAAGCCCTCTTCAGTCTTTTGTAAAATATTACATACGTGTCGCTTTACCTTCGTGTATTACATACATAATTGTCAGATGCTGTGTCTAATTATCACAGCAAATAATTGGACACAGCATCTGACAATTACATATGTAACACACGAAGGTGAAGCGACATGTATGTAATATTTTATAAAAGACCAACGAATTTAATTCTCTTCGTTTCAAACGCTTACTCTTTTTTCCTTC
>NW_012026888.1:127420-128551 GCF_000956235.1 Wasmannia auropunctata
AAATATCCATATTTTTTAAAACTGGCTTTGATAATAAAATTATTAAAATATATTTATGTATTCTTTGTAAGAAGCATACGATACCTTAACGTTGGAATTTGCTACTTTTTTTATAAACGCTTCATCTACACAAATCTGAACTGGAACAAATGGTGAAAAGATATCGAAATATGTATCAAGTGGTAATCTCTCAAGTTCCGTTACTTTTCGATACAAATCATTTGGTATCTCGATCGAATACCTCAATTTATATTTTAACGTAAGTTCGTTAGATTGTTCAAAAATAACTCCCACTACAGTAAATAACCAACTTTGAGCTGCCCGGTCACGTTTGTAAGCATTTAGCATTTCAGTCTCATTAGTAAAACCACTGATGTCTATATGAAAACAGAAAAAGTATAATTATATTTGTCATTTAAATTATTAAAAAAATAACACTATTTATATTTCTCAATCGCTATTTCATGCTTACCGTAAAATAGGAGACATTTTCTGACAAAAAGCATAATCTCGTCCGTATGTGCATTTTTTGGCACATAATACACTTTATATAACTTTATATGAAGTGAAATGTTAAAGTGAAATGTTCTCATTAAATCCTGTTGTGTTTGTTCAGGATAAAGTGTGCTAACGTTCACCACCTTTAGCGACTGAACGCTGAAATCTCTCCTAGCTTGCAGTAATGCAATTAATGCAATTGGTACTAAAGCTTGTAAGAAAATTGTCATACGCCAATGCTTTTTGCGTATTATTAAATTTTTGCACATCAGCAAGCCAAAAATTTTCCATCTGCTAGCCATTTTTATTTCAATTTGCGGTAGAAAATACTTTCAACAATTTATGTGTTAATTTCTGTATCGCAGCAAGCTGTATTCAAATGGCTATCAATATACTGTATATACTACTTCGCCATTGAAAGTACACCAAGTGTGTCTCGTGAATAAATTATTAAAATTAGCGTATATGTTGGTAAGATATCGCATAAATGAACTGTATGGTCATCAAAAAAAATCTATCTAATTCAGCATATTTTTCGATATTACATTAAAAATATGCCATTTATTGTTTCTATCTTGTATATAAAGTCTCCCTGCCTAGTCACGTTGTCGTAGCAAATTTGACCTAAACAAA
>NW_012026888.1:128571-205744 GCF_000956235.1 Wasmannia auropunctata
ATATATAATGATAGCCGCTCAACGAAGTAAGCATAGTGAGATAACCAATCAGCATCACGGAAAAACGGTAACAAATAATTTCGAGAAATGCGAGTTATCGACTTAACATACCTTTTTTTAGATAGGATCAACTACCATAATAAGTAAATAACTAAGGTTTCTTATGATTACAAATATATTTCAATCATTTAAGCTGTGCTCGAGCGAGGTGTATATTTATCTGGAAATTAATAATCTTATTTTCATGCTTTATATAGAGTTAGTACAAAATTGTGTACCAGGAGTAAAATATACTGACGGCTGCGTTGAATGCATCTGTAACAAAAACGGCTTTCTCGAATGCAATGTATACTGTCGAAATGATCTAAAATATCTAAATACATAGACTCTGAAGAAGTTTCGTGTTAGAGATTTCGCTACCGATCGATTTCCGGTAAAGTTAAATTCAACTCTGAACTAGCTAACACGTTCATCAAATCACTAAATAATGTTTTAATTAAATTAATGATAAAAAAAATTCGTCAATAAACGATATATAAAATTTGAAAATTTTTCTGTTTATTTTTCCCGCTGTCTTCCTTATCCCACTTTTTTTGTCCTTCCATAAAAATCATTAATCAGACGCTTTCCTTTTTAACCTTCGAATTTTCTATTTGTATTAAAATGGTCGTCTTCAAGAAACATTTGTATTCTAATTATCACATTATTTCAGAAAGCTTTAAAAAACATTATAAATCATTTAAAAATCACGCTAGTTTAGTTTTATTTTTAAATCCCACAGAACAGAAAAGAACGAAATCGAAAGGCGAAGGAATTGCTTCAGGTTACGAATATGACTCGGTCGTAAGATGACGTAATCGCTATCAATTTCATCCGCTTCGTGCAGCACAAGACGAAGACAGACTAACGAATCGAACGTTACGAACGATTCGCGATCTTATTAAATCTGCGGCCGGTTGAACTCGGGTAATGGCCCAGCTGATTGAGCGACGAAAATAACGACATATCGTCTATTAGGGCATCATTTTTAGTGATACAATTATTATTCAATAACTGTCAAACTCGATTAAATTTAGTTTCAAAATCAGACCTAATACTCGAAAAATGTAATTTTCAAAAATTATAGTTTTTTAATAATAAGTTTCTATAAAATGTGTTACCTATCTATGTATATATATGTTAAGAGGGCCTTTTCATCGATTTGCACAATAAGCAGTTTTCAAGAATTTTTTCAAATATGACAAATGCGATAAAGAAAGTTTAATAAATGTTTTTATTTATAATGTCTTAAACTACAAAAAAATTGTGTTTAGTAACACATACAGATATTTATTCTTCTTTGTAACATTTCCAAATTTTTCTTTTAAAATTATATCTATTATTGGCACTACCTATACAATGAAAAAAATAATTTAAAAAATATTTCAAAATTCTGCTCCATATTGTACATGTATATGATCCAATATCCATACATATGATCCAAATTTGTTTAACATGAAAAAAAAAACGATTTGCATTTTGACATTTTTTCACATTTTTGTACAAAAATTATTGTTTAATTTTTTTCTTAAATTTTGAATTTAGATGCAATTTATTAGAAATGAAATAAACTTTGATTTATCTCAATATTTCAATGCTCGCGAGTTATCGTAATAATACGTTTGAAAGCTATAACATTCTGAGAAAAATAAACATGTATATATGTATATATATGATATTAAACACATTTTTAGTAGTTCAAGATGTAAATAAAAATACATATTAAACTTGAATCCTCTCTCCTCTATCACATTTCATTCTATTTAAAAAAAAATTCTCAAAAACTGCCATTATATTGTGCCAATCGATGAGAAGACACCCTTAATGCATTACGCCTCGTTATGCACGCTACCGTATATAAGTATGTGTTACAAGCTCTCCCGGTAATTAAGTCAGTCGCCGTCGCCGGGGGAGGAGAGGCCCAGGCATTAATCTCCGTGTAAGTTAATACCGCGATCGCGTTTACTGCGCGCTGTGCGCTGGAGAGAGGGTTGTTCCTGCTCCTGAATCGGAAACAGACTGCCGGCGCACAAAAACTCTAATAATGTCGGTCGTTACAAACGGTTACAGCGGACCGCCTTGTACTGCAAGCGAAACTACTACTTACACGGTCGTATACCGATTATAGCACCCATTTTAAGCAATTATCGTTACGGGGGCGTTCAATGTTGAATCCGGCGTTCCTTCGCGTTTCGCAAGGAACTTTTTTATCGTTCCAATAAAGCGGCAGTATTACGTGGTAACAAGTAGTTGGCAGAGAAATTACGCGAAATAACAAATTAATTTATTTAGAGAAACGTGTGAGTATTTAATAAATCTAAAGTAATCCTTCTTACAGCGGAGCAATTGTTCACCTGCTACAGTTACAGTGTAATATATTAGTTGACTGTAATTTAGTTGTTGTAAGAGTGTTTAAAACAGTTTATCGCAACACAATTAAATGAAGTAACTCGCTAATGCATTTCTATTATATAAATACGGAACGCGAGAGTGAATCTCTCTGCGTGGAATGTATAATGTATATAAATATTTCTACCAGAAGAGATAATATAGTTAGCAAGACAAACATTAATGTACAATTTCCTTCTAATCAAAAGAACAACGTAATCAATGTAATTAGAAGTCACTGTCATTTTTTCTTGAAAAACGTTATTTTATATCTCTAATTTGATTTGAATCTACAACCAATTAATCCGAGAGATATGAAAATATTTCGGCTGTATTAAAAGTAAAAAATTTTCACACGATAAAATACATAGTAAAGTATGGCTGGAAGAAATCCTTTTCGCATCACTGTGTACTGCGATCTCGAAACTCTGCCGCAATATGGCTCTTTTCCATTCCCAATCCAAGTTCTCTTTCCCTCCTTCCCTCCCTCCTTTCCTTCTCTCCTCTCTCTCTTTCTCTCGCTTTCTATTTCTATATATCGACGATAAATAAAAATCGCAAAACCGCGCCAGATTTCGCCGCGATCGGTGGTGCACTTACGATCACCGAAGCGACTGCACGCGACGAGCGCGTCGATTTAATGGACGGCGCCGATAACTGAAAGCGCCTTTTCTATCTTTGCATTTTGCGGGCCGCTCGAGTGGACAAACGGCGACGCGACCGTGGTGAAAATATGCGCCGAGAGAAAGACCTCGCGTGGATTTCACGCGCGAGTGATCTATATGGGGTCGTGTGTACCGGTCGGAGATTTATCGCGAGGAAAATTAAAACGGCGCACAATTTCTGCGGCCCTCGCGGGGCTTCTTTTTTCTCGCGCACCTGAAAAACGAGCCGTTGGTGTGCTTACACGTTCTGCGAAACACGATGCATTTCGCGACGCCCCACGAAGATACTATTGCAATAATAAGAGCATTCTCCCGATACGATCGCGCGAACTCTTTTCAACGATATCGCGCGCGTTCGATAGTATTGACCTCGTTCGCGCTGCAACACCAGCCGCGTTTTACCGTGAATATCTTGCCGAGTCTTGATCGGCATGTCCATCGCGAGTTTGGACCAGACAATCGGAAGAATCGCGCGATCGTTTCATTCTGCGAGAAGACGCGAAAGGAGATAGGAGGAAGGCTAAATGCGCGCCTCTTTCCAGATGCACTTGAATCTGCAGCTGTTAAATGGAAGCAGCAGCCTCAATTATTTCCTCGTTTTCTCGCTTTCTTTAGTCTCATTCCGTTTCCCCTATTCTCCATTTTAACGCTATTTCCTTCTACCTCTCTCGTTCTTCTTCACATCACGATGAAACTTACGTAATTGATAGTTCCGCAAACTAATCGTTTCGTCAAATTACATCCCATCCCTGATCCCCGGGATATAAAGTTAAGTAATTAATTTTACCGCAATATATCTCGCGTCCAGATTCACGCTTAGAGAATATATGCAAAAATATTTTACAAATTGTATATAAAACTCAAAAAGAGAGACAAGAAAAAAATTTGGAAAACAAATTTTGCACATTATTTAAATGGATAACATAAATTTATAATAACCTTCCAATTTTTTAATATAAATAGCGGTGATATTATGCACGGTAAAAATTTCATATTCGTGGAGATGTTGCAAAATTACTGTGAAAATTATTACGCGCAATAAAAATTTCATATTCATGGAAGTTTTGCAAAATTAATGCGAATATGAAAAAGATAAATAATATAGAGAGATTAAGAGATTAGAGATAACAAAAATTTTTATTGAAAAGATTTCATAGTTTTTTCGCTTATTTGATTAAAAAATAAAATGTCTACTATTAAAATTTTTAATCGTTTAAATTGGGAGAGAGAGAAAGAGAGAGAGAGAGAGAGAGAGCGCATTAAAAATTGCGCCTTTATCCATTATTTTTTTCCTATGAATAAGCTGAAATATCTTTCCGTGAGTGCGAAAAATGATTGTAAATATCGAGTCGCTAATAGAACGACGAAAAATGCGAGTAAAAAATGCGCTAATGTAAAAAGCTTCTACTGTATTCCCCCATTATTCCACCCCATTTCACCTCTTACGTCTATTCATATAAAGTTGCCCTTCCTCTCTCTCCTTTCCGGGCATTTCCTCTCAATATGCCATACCTATACTTCTGTAAGACGTAGCCTGTTCACCCCCCTAACTAATTTCTTATAAATGGTTTTCGCTCGAACGATTCCCGCCAATTAAGACGTCTTTTGTCTTAAGAGGAGCAACTCTCGAAGTCGAATAAGGGTGGATTCGTGGAGATTGTGGGAATAGTACAAGTGAATATATATATCATTAGTGAATATATATAGGTATATATATATATATATATATCGTTTATACGTATCTCTTATCATTATATAGCTTTTCATGTACAGTCGACATCTGGAAACTAATATAATAATAGTAAGGCTTAACGGATATCCATATTATAGTTTGTTCAATATACCTGACAATTATATCAAATTATCAAATTATTTAATATTATTTATTCATTATATAATATTTTATACATATTAATATTTATTAAATTTCAATATAAATTGCATTCGCGTGTTATTTAACTTCACTACAAATCAATGTTTAAAGTTTTAATATACAATAATTATTGCAGAATGTTTTATAATATATTGCGATCGAATCGATAAAAATAAAATTAATCGCCTAATTATCGTAATTTAATAAATCCACAAATAAAGAAGTACCTATCCTTGAAATACCTATAGTACTTCGAAATAAAGACTTCACCTAACCCTTTAAATATGTATAGTACTTCGAAATAAAGACTTGACTCGTTTATTCCTGTACTATGAAAATTTTAAAATTTTCTCAAGTCCCTGCACATACACTGGATGTTCGGCAAACTTTTTTCCTCTTGTGGTACAAAGTTTTTACCACTATCGATGTTATCTCACTGCATCTTGAGGTATCTACGGTATTGTTATCGCTCGAGGTAAGATCGTTTTCAGAGGTTTGCCTAGAAAAATTGCTGTACGCGCGCTTGTTAACGAGTGCACGTCAAGTTTATGGCGAGGCGCATTCTCCGGGACGTCGGTCGAAAACCATCCGTTCTCTCTCGTGTCGAGCGATGGGACCGCGGGATCTCTCATTTCTACGACGGCGGGAGGCCGTCGCGTCGCCGGCGTAACTTTAATTCCATGGAATAATACTCGAGGGGACAAATTGGATTTTTCCTCTCTTCTTCTCTTTTTAATAAGCCTTATTTCGCCCCCAGCGCGTGCAAGGAATATCCTCCGAGTGTCCGAGGTTTTACGAGGCCTCGTCGTCGACTCGCTTTAGACTCCCGTGCGTCGTAAGAATTCGGAGATATGAAATGCTTTTTATTCTCACCGACATTTAATTTTCCCTTGCTCCTTTCACGTTTGATATTCTCGAATAGGTTTCACAGTTGTTTAAAACAATTCTTTTCATAGGTGTATTGTTATTCAGATTGTCTTTAATATTTAAATTTGAAAGAAAACAAATGAAACAAATAAAAATATTTTAAACTGTATTTATTGTCATTCGTAATGTAAAATATTCATAACATTACATTAACGTTATTCATGTATATTTATTTCTGCAAAAGAGAATTTAATTTTTTTACGCGCATTGTATTTATTATAAATAATTCCAAGATACGTGAATTTTGAATTATTTTTACCAGCAAAGTTAAAAAACCAGTACTTTGTGTTCCTTTTTGTTTAATCAATGTTACCCGAGTAACAATATGAATAACAAAGCGTCCGTGACGTTGCACAATTATTTGTCGACGCGTCTCATACCGGTCTATTTTATCTTTCGCAAAAAAAGCATATCGCGTCGCTGTCCCCGTAGGCTCGACGAGCGACTCAAACGTGAAGTACGAGTCGGGGTACGCGCGGCGGAAAGGATCTCCCTTGAATTTTAATGACCCCGGCCTCCGTCGGCCCGCGCGACATCGGTTCCTCTCGCAACTCGCTCGTTCCATGGCAAACAAGGTGCAACCCCGATGTATTCATGAGGAATAAAGTTTTCGTCGCAGTCCGCGGGAAAAGAACTTTTCCGAATCGTCTCGCCGAAGAACGGAGTCGCTGCCGCCTCGAGTCCGACCCTTGTCCCCCTCCGACCCTCGCGACCCGCTTTAAATCCCCATTCCGCGACCTTCCTTTCTCCTATTTCTCCTTCCGCTCTTTACGTATGCATATGATCCTGCGAATGCATCACTGTGTGCGCGCTCGCACGAGTTATGCAGCTATTCGACTGCGCCCCTACATGCGACCGAGGCGGCTGCAGGAAGCCGACTGGCGACATTCTACCTCGTCTCTTCCGTCGCGTCTCTCCCTTTCTTGGGTCCGCCCCTGAATCTTATTCCTGTTTCCTCTCGCTAACTCTCACCAATTTTTCGTACATTTACGACCGGCGAGGCTGCCGGCGCGGCGCGGCTACCACGGAACCGGACGAGGGAGGAAGCCGAGTCAGTCAAAAGTTTGTAGGTACTTCCTGAACTATCCAGCCGTAAAGACTGCATGCAGTATGAACGCATGTGCGTATGTTGGTGCGCCACAATCTGAAAGTTCAAAGAGCTCGGAATGCGCATTGTATGTACGTCGCGCCAGACGAAAGTATGTAGGTATCTCTCCTTCCTATCTGCCGTCGCTTTTCGTTTTACGATCAACAAGGCTCTCGAAATCTTATTTATTTTAGGTTCGTTAACAAATCCTTGTTTATTCTCATTACATGAATTTTCGTGTAACTTTGCTTTGGTATACTGCCATTGTTTAAAGAGTTATATCTTATTGGAATATGGGGCAATCATACTTTCTAAATCTGAAATTTGGCAATAAGATTATATATGCACTATAAAATAGTGAAAAAAATCAAAAGTATTGTTCGAATATGTATTATGAATGTAGTATATTTATGAGAGAGAAAGAGAAAGTATGAATTTCTCGAATACTTTCAAAGTAACATAGATTTAAAAAAGCTGTTTTTATTAAATAATACAAATTATGATATACTATGTGTAATATATTAATCAATTATAAATAAAAAATCTTAGGGAATATAGGTATGCAATTAGATTTACTTCTGATCTCAAACTTGAAAGTACATATCTTTTTAATTGACAGAAAATAATTATCGTGAAAGATAAGGATATTTGGATATTTGGATCTCTTGAAATAAATTGAAAACTAATTGAAAACGAATGCTGTATAAGAAACAAAGTTATATATAGCTTGCAACAAGGGGCCATGTCTCTAATATCGTTGACGTCGGACAAGTTGGAGTCGATGGCGATCACCCGTGGGAGCTCGAGCGCTCGATAGCTAAGAGTCGACCGAAGGGGGCCTGTGTTTTGTTAACCTGATAAACAGCCAATCGACGCAGAATATATGAATAGTATACGAACGCGGGAACGGGGGGAAAACAATGCCGCTGAATCCCGTTTGTAATCTAGTAGTTGCATCCCGGCGGCCGATTGAAAGACACGGGAGCCGTCGATATCGAAGCCGTATTGGTTCGCTGAAACGAGCCCAGAAATTACAAGCAGCTTCCCAACTCACGTTCTCGGAAGGAAATTTATAAAGCGCCCGATCGCATGGTACTCCGCGATTTTCGTCCCGCCAGGACGAATTTCTGCGAAGCTCGCGAGTTGCGTTTGGAGGCTCCGTGCACGAGATGCGTATCAAACCTTCTTTCACAACGATATTCCGTTTCGTGCAAGTACAGCGAGCAAATTTGATCATCGTAATGCGTACGACCTGTTTCATATTACATCCTTAGATATCGGCAAGATTCAATAATGTTCCCGAACATCTCCCAGACTTCTCATAGGTCTGGGGAACCTGAACTCCTCCGTATTTGCGCACTCCTCGGTTATATTATTATAATTTTTTCCATATTTTCCAGAGAAGAAGAGGATTTTCCAGAGAATAATCGTCGAAGAAATTGTTCTTATACTTTAACGGAAATTGAAATCAGTATTACCTGGTAAGAAAAGAAACTGTTCTCTATGTTTCTTTGTTGTTATGAAAACAATTATTTATAAATATTTAATAAATATAAGTTACATTTTTTGAAGTACCTAAAGCTAATTTGACAGAAAATTATGTAAGAATGTAAAATAATTATTATTCTCAGAACAGTTATATCAAATCATTATGTTTCGGTTAGATAATAATCGCCATTGGGCTTACGTAAGCGTCTCTATCGACGTATTTTCGACTTATACTCTCGGCTGCATATACATAAGTATATCTCCATGCATAGAATCAAAGAGTTTTAAATAATACATTATAATATCCTTACTATTATTGTTTACAACATTAATATTGTATAATAGCAGCGCGAGGAACTAATGCAATGGCCGTTATCTATCAGATATTCACCAACGGAATACATTAGTCGCATTGTTGATCCTCACAATGATCCGGTTGCTCGATGCGTGCTATGCAGTTTTCCAAGTAAGCGACATCCGATTAATCAGCGAGGCCGGGCGATCAATCAACGCGCATGGCGCGCACAATAAAGGGGGCCCCGGTCAAAAGTGAGCCGTGATAATCGCGCGGCGAAACCGTGTTTGCAGTGCGCGTCGTAGCTAATAATGAAAGAGGGTAAGAGAGAGAGACGGGGGGAGAGTTGAGATAGGAAACGCAGCGAGAAACAATAATGGGCGGGCTCGCCGCAGGCCGCGAGCGCGAATTTCACAATGATCCACATTGCCACGCGCGCACGCACGCCAAGAATATAATCGGATGGGGGAAGGAGGGAGGGTGGGAGGGCAGAGGGGGTTGAGCGTGTGTACAAGCGGTACAGGAGTAATATTCGGGATGTCTCTGTCAATAATGGCATCGCGCGCGGCATTGTGGTCGGTTTACTCCCGGTTCGCGCTGTCATTGCGAGACGCAGCCGAGAGAAGCCGAAAATACGCCCTCCGCGCGACGGAGACCGAGTGACGCTGACTACGTCAGCCGAATGGCGATTATTAGCTAACCAGAACACAATCTCGACGATCGACATCCATCGATCAAACAACGAAACTCTCATACACACACACACACACACGCGCGCGCGTTATGACCCGCGGCGCAATCGCGTCCTCGATTAAGGGACCTCTGACTCGCCGAAGTCCTACCTTCGTTGGAAGGATATCTTGTTGCCATATTATCGCTAGAGAAGAGATTGATACTAGTATAATTTTCAAACGAGTACAGATTTGCATCACGTGAAAATGATATCCGTGTCTATCCATGATAATGAAAAGAGCGGGGTATATAAAGGAGTAACGCAACTTTCCGAATTTATATGAAAACTGAATCGTACCAAAATGGATTTAAAAAAACGAGAACAGCTTTGCGAGAGTAACGTTCTCTTCGGGATATTTAAATAAAATAAATGTAAAATATATATACGTTTCGCATGTACTTTATGAAATAAAAAATTTAAATTTCATGCATGCAAATTATTTTTTCGTCTCTTATGTGAGAGCTGTTCGCAATATGCATCTTCAAAAAGGCATTTTGATATAATAAATCAATTAAATTTTTGTTGCCATATTCTCGACATGAGATCAATGAAATATTTGATCTGCAGTGATGAATTTTTATATATTTTAAATATTAATATGTTATAACTAAACGCGTACAATATTTTAATGTATTAACTTTCAGACAATCATCTATGTAATCTCTTTGTAAGCCTCCATTGTCGCAAATTGCTCGGCGCCCGCGATTTCCTGGCGTGATAGAAACTCGAAAATAAGTGCTGGTATCCGAGATTGTTTCCTGAATAGACGACTGTAACCGCGATTGTTACGGATTTAATGTTAGGGAAGGAAGTGCACGCGAGCAAGGAATTAGATTATAAATTTACCCAGGTGCAGGGGTATCGGGCGGACTGGAAAATGTCTCGGCCGCACCTGAGACCTCATGCATACATTCCACGGGGACGAAGACGCGGCCCCGACGTTACCATCCGTGAGGAACAGCGCGCCACGTCGAGACGCCTGTATTTTTTATGAGGACAATTGTCGCACCCTTTAAAGTGCTGTTGCGATTTAAAGTAACGACTGAAATCTTCGCGGGCCGCGATAAATATGCGAGTGCAGCTCGAAACTTTTATTAGCATAAATCCGCGAATCCATTCACTGCGGCTCGAGTCGTGACGGTATCGTCGTACCGCGCAACACATATTCTATCACACGCGCCGTTCGAAATTTCTCTCCTTAAAGTGCACAAGAACGTAAGTCTCCCCCCCCCCCAAAAAAAGATATTACTATTTCAAGACTAAAGTCTACGAGCATGGTCTACGAAAACGTGGATGCTTTTAAGATAAATTAAATAGATAAGTACAGACAAATTCAACCCGGCAAAAATTTGCGTGTAAACCAACATAGATTCTTGCTTTAGATAACGTATGATTTAAATTATATTTATCGCTTATAAAACAGCGCAGTGATCTTTTTATTATAAAATAACGAACTTCTAGTTGTACTGTATCGTTTTCAATCGCGCGTTCGTAGAATTTCGCTTCTCGTATTTCGCATTAAAAGAATGTCTTCGCATGCGACTGCAGGAGATCGCGTAGCCGGCCATTTGTCTGGCAGGCAGCCGCGCGAGAGGACGAGATACGGAATCATACAGCCGCGCGCGCGAGAGTGTATAGGATTTCGAAATTAAACGACGGGTTCGTGTTATATTAGCCCACTGAACGTCGACGCGATTTAGCGGAGCTCACGTGCGGTCCAACGGAAACGCGGTGATTACGTTGTTTGCACGGCCGCTACACTGCTTTGGGGCCGCGTCGCTGAGCAAGAAATCGTCGCGCGCCCGATATAATTCCGCGCGTGAAACAAGCGATACAATCATTTCCCGCATCTGCAGCTGCAGTAGCGCAATCCTCTTTCTTCCGGCCGGTGCCTGCAGGGGCGAACGCGTTCCGCCCCGCCCGACAGCGGGGGTGCTCCCGGTTACGACCCGGTTAACGAAATAAGAAACGAAAAAGTTAGCAAAAGCGCGCGCCTTTCTGTTCCCAATGTTCTCGGCAAACATGTTATTTCATCGGAAAATGTTTCGACCGCGGTATCCTGCCTGGCGCTTCTTACGATTGCGGTCTTTGCCTGAAATTTAATCGAATCGCGCTCGCGGAATTAAAGCTGCAATATACCGTACCGTTATTCCAATTCATTGGCACAGTCAAGTAGTCGCGACTACTACTCTGATCGCAATTAACCTTGTTGCCGAATCGTCTAACGAATACGGAAATTAATATGAGAAAAAAAATCATGTGTTCTTCTTTTTCTCTTTTTTTTCTACTTTCTACAACGTATAACAAAGTTTAAAAAATCTTCATATAAAATACATATTTGGTAAATACATCTTCATATATAAATACATATAAAATATATATTAGACTTGTTACATTAACTGACTACCGACAAATTCTTCCCTCTGCACTGCTGTGCCTTACATGTAATAGTTTATTGGTCTCGATTATGGCTTCAATACCCTTGCTTGTTTCCTTCTATAAACGGACAGCTTATTTTAATACCTAACCGGACTGGAATACAATCGACTCTTGAGAATCAAACTGACTTGCTACATCTCCAAGAATAATTGAGTGCGACTTTTGAAAGCGTGACCACGAAAATTATATAGAAATACGTAGATATGAGTTTATATAACTACCTACTTTATTATGTGACAGTATTTCCGAGGTTTAATTTATATTGTAATTTTTCCCACTGAGGATAGTTTAATGTAAACCGAAACATTTAAGACGTTTTTTATGATTTATTATAGGAACATATATTTTATTGCACTAACAACGTGTCTGGCTCATTGTCCTTCGTTTGATTCTACCCCTATTAAGTTTGGACCCCTTCACTAAATTAAGTTCGGCAAAAATTTAATGCTATTTTGTTACTAATTTGTTGCTATTAGTGCGAATTTTGTTGCTCCAGGCGTTTAGCAGAAAATCGCGTACAAAATAAAGGGGGGGGGGCAGCTTAATGGCAAGCTGTCCATACAAAAAATACATTGTGGTCCTATAAAAAAAAAGATCTAATTCATTAGATCTTGTTGCTCTTTTTGTTACTCCAATATAGCGTTTACAACATTTACAAAAAATAACATTGCTATCTATTAAGCGGGCATAGCTACTTCAGCACAGTTGAATGCGACTTATATAAAAATTACTTGCTATTTATTTACTAACTAACTGCTAACTAATCCCGATTTTTTTACTCCAGCCGATTCGCGGAAACAAGGAATGTTCTAGCTTGAGATCGAGGCTGGCGTCAGTCGCTTCAGCAGAATCGAATGCGATTTATCGGGGTCCAGCTTGCCATTAAACTGCCCCTCCCCCTACATTTTTTACACAATTTTCTGTTAAACTGCTGGAACAACAAAATTTGGACTAAAGCAACAAATTAGAAACAAAATAACACTAAATTTTTGACTAGGTCCAAACTTAATTTACGATGGTGGGAGTCCAGCTTAATAGAGGTTTTGATTCTTATGTTATGTTCGGACACTATATTATATATATATATAGTTAGTCTAGATTTTTTAAATTTATATTAATATTTTGCACTTGATTCAATATGAGGGAAAATTTTCTTTTGAAAGATATGGATTTTTTTACTTCTCTATGATCTCTCGTAATAGTTTTGCACAATTATGTACGCAGTCTCTATTGCAAGTTTTTTTCATCCCGCCACTTCTCACGCCGCGCGAAAAGTTTGTCAACCGACTTCTCCTTGCGTGTGATAAAAAATTCTACTCTACTTGAAAGTTAAATCGCATTAGCGCAACCGGCGTGCACGTGCGCAGCGTCGACATCGGCGCTTTGAACTGCCGCAATCTCGTAGAGACGATGAAAACCGCGCTTTACGTCTCGAGTAAGGGCGAGCAGGGAGCTGCTGTTAAATATTTGTCCGTCATTACGGTAAAATGGCGCACTCTGATCAGTGCTATCGGCGAATCGCGGTTACCGCGCGTGTTATGGTCACCTATTTTGCGAGAACGTCGTGGTCACGTTGGGCAAATAAATTTTGGATTTTTGCGGATTTCCCCCCGTAGCATCGCGCGCGATCCGCGCGCGCATCGCGGATAGCGGCCGGAAATTATAAAGCGCATTTCTGTGCAACCGCGCAGATGGTATGCAATTTGGCTTAAAAATGATATAATTAATATTGCATCCCATTTATTGCCTGAATTTAATTCCGACGTTAAAAAGTTACGATTAATGCATAATTTACGTATAAATAGTATTTTAATCTGTAAAAATTCAATTTAAGTAATTAAGCTTTATGTTTATTTAATCACGCTCACCCATATCATTACATATTTTTCATTTAGTTTTGTCTTTAAACTCTCTGGCTACCTTTATTATTTATCGCACTGTTTTATTTGTCAAAGATTTCATTTGCGAAAGAAAAAAAATGTTAATTACAACGTCACTCGAACGATTTAAGTGGCATTTTCATTGAAGATTAAATCAATTGAAATTCAAAAAACTCATAACATAAATATTTAAAATGTACGATCGAACGACGGGACGAGCTCAATAATTAAATGTTTCCATCGAATTGCTGTTTTACGGGCTTTCATATATTAACCCTGATGCGTTAGAATTTCCCCATTCCCGGTAGAATTATTCGACAGATTTCCGGGGTTATTATTTCAGCTAACACCGTCAATATTTGCTCGCAATTAGGAACGAGTCGCAGAACGCCGTTTTGTGTTTCGCGAGCAGCAGTATCAGTTAATCGGGTTCATCATTAATGCACGCGCGCTTGGAGTCCCATTAATGCACACGGGCACAACACATTATTCTGTTATTATTTCGTCTCGGCTGTCCGAAAACGATCGACATATTAAAAAAAAAGAAAACAGTGCACAACGAATCGGTTGCCTGATCGTCGGAATTGGTTGAATGAATGACGCTAACAGATGCCGGGCAGGAGCTATTGTACTTCAGCCGATGGAGGCCGCTTATAAAAAAGTGGAAAATGAAAGAATATTAATTACCGTTCTGTATAACGACATGAAATATTGAGCTGTATTTAATTGACGATATTTAATTGACAGCGAACGCGATCCCGCCCGATTTATAATGTAAAATTTTATGTTCGCGTACGCGAATATACGGACACAAGATACTGTTAATTATTACCCTATTATATGTATTATTACAATTAAACGATTAAAATTTGCGTAATAATTTATATAATATGCATTATTACATATTACAGCATTATTACTGCTTAAAGTTTTATATCTTTTCATATTGAGATCTAATTAGGGACGAAACTTCAATTAATACTTGCGACCTAAATATACCGAAGATATTTTCCTTGACTCGTATTTCCCCATTGTGCGATCTATATTAAACGATATTCATCGCTACGGATAATGTTACCCGCGTCGAAGCGTAGCACCTACAATAATTCAAGCGGCATCGAACTATCGCCGCACGCTGCATGCATCGAGGTCGCTTCGTTACTGCGAATTGATGCTAACCGATGACGTACACCAGATGCGCAACCTGAGCTAAACTCAATCCCGGCGGTGTTTACACACAGCGGTTGCCAGCGAGCATGTCGAATTATCTTACGATTAGTTCGCGAACGTTACAAATGCGTATTTCTAACACGGGAATCAATTTCGCAGCTGTGAATATGTTCGTCAAGAAGAGTCGCGCAAGGACGCATGAATTCGCGATAACGAGATCAACAACCGAAGATCATCGAATCGTCGTTATCGTTATATTAACGGCTAAGCGCCGATCGAAAATCATCGATCGACAGGTTGCGTTCGTTCGCGAAGCGCGCATACGCAAAGAATCACCGCAAACATTTCTCAGCGCGGTCGTATTTAATTCGCGTGATGGAACGACCGAGACGGCAAAATAATACGCCGCAACGTATGTACCCTCCGCTCGAGCAAACGCCTAAAGCTCAACGGCCGTAAAGCTGTTTTCGATAGCAGTCCCGATGTTTCGATGCTTTACAAATGACTGGCGCGTTCTGCAGGCGAACCGATTCTACAAGTGCGTAAATCAAGTTTATATTCCCGAAAGCAAGCAACCGTAATCCTCCGGCATCGATCCTATCGAGGGATCACCCGTTGCTCAGACTCGCCGTTCGCCGAGTCTTCGATTTTATCGTCGCCGATTCACGGCGAAGTATTCGCAACAACAGGCGAATTTCTCGTCGATTGAGCCCACGAGCAACTCTCGGAGCAAAACGAAGAAGAAAACCAAGGTCCGAGTCGGTGCGCATTGATGCGCGTGTACACGCTACGACGGGAATTACTCGCCGCAACATTAATTCCGCGGAATACGAAAAATTTTTCCGGAAGCTCCGTCCATCGGCGCGCGCGCGGCGTCGGACTGTTCTTAACGATTCGTCACTTTAAGAAGGCTTAATCGGATTGAGTTTGCCGAGAGCTCACAATCGTACTTTGAAATTATAAATCGATTGTCCGAATCGACGAACTCGGCGAAGTCGCTTTCGTGCGAATTCGATTAAATTAAAATTCCGTCCCTCCATCGCGTTTCGACGCGCGAATTAACGTTATTACATTCACGTTACACTTTCAAAGATATTGAACGTACTTTAAATCACGGTATAATATCGAATATCATTTCGTGAAAGTAAAAGATAAAACACATTAGCGAAATAAAACATAAGTGTAGTAATGCATAATTTAATACTTCTAAATACGGTTCGTAATGGATACTGAAGTATTTTAACCGCAATTAAAAGACGAAAAATTAAAATAATATAAGGTTGAATCGTTACGGAATTGCAAGTGAGTTAAATTACATGTATTAATTTCATTTGTTTATTATCGTATGATATCTAATAAAAAAATATCTTTTTAAAAAAAAAAAGTAAAAAAGCACCAAGTATATACGCGCTCCTCGAAGAATAACTGTTATGCAACTAATTATATTTTTAAAAAGTATAATCCAAGTAGTAGTCTTTAATTTTTAAAAAATACAACCCAAGTCGCACGTATCTCAGTCAAGAGTTTTCCTATTTCAACTGAAGTGATAGTTTTAATTCTCTTTAAAAAATAATAATAATATCATAAAACTACGTTGAATTAGAATAAAATGTATGCACATTATATTACCTAACTCAACCCAAGTGTATTCTCGAATTTTCTCACTCAAAAATAATTCTGTTTCAACCAAATGCCAAAAATATGTAACATAAAAAAGGTGTTAAAGCACATATATATAACATCCACGATTATATTACATTAAAAAAATTTTACGGAAGCAATATTTGTATTCGCATTAATTGGCATGAATAATGAAATTGTATTCCTAAAACAATACATAAAATTATTACATGAAGGGATTACTGTATTTTTTTTACGACGTAAAAGAGCGACGTGTCATACTAAATCGTGGCATACTGAAATCTTATTCTAGACAACACATGTTTAAACGACGTTTTTATGGTGTCTTTATGACGTCTTTTAGACATACATGTTGTCTAGGATGCTTTAATTGCTTCATCGATTGGCTATGGCGTAATGTATACGTACAAAGGTAATAAAGAAAATATTAGGATCATTCTTTAACATACATCATTTACATATTATTATAATAATGCATTAGTTTATGAGCAGCACATGAGTGTTATAGAACTTTTACGAGTAAATGTTAGATTCTTCATTATTTTTAAAAATCTGTGTTTCATACGTAGTTGTTAGGTTTCCAAGAGCCAAATCGATCATAAAAGAAAACCGTTAAAGTTTCACTCTCATTGTAAGTCAACTTTTTAATTGCTTTTCCCTTATCGATACTCTTTTTTCACCTTCCTTGGATTTCAGTCCGACAAGCAATCAATGTAACCGAGGTACATTCTTTTGTACGATAGAAAAAACCGATAAAAAAAATACAAGAAGACAATAGAATAAATAGACATAAATAGACCGACTGCATCGTGATTGGCTGAAATAAAAAAACGTCAGGCAACTAATGGTCTGATACGGGCTTTAACCGCTTGCCGCGATCCGGTCTAATACACATGAGAAAAAAGAGGACAGGATGAGTTATGAAAAGAAAACACAGTCCAGACGTCAAGGTCCCGCAGGGTGTCTTTACAAGATTTTGCCCCCTTGGTAAAAAAAAATAAAAAATCTAATTCTCATCTTTTTGATATTGTTAACTTTAACAAGCTCCCGTCGTGCTATTCTGTAATTCGGCCGTAAAGCCGAGAATTTCGACGATTTACGGAAATCACTTTTTACTTGCAGCCGATTGCAACTGAGCACATTCGCAGATGCGGAACGCCCATCGCCTATGCAGAATCATGATACACATTCCAGAAGAGCACCGCGCCGAACAGATAGTTGACCAGGCTTTAATATGACATAATGTCACGTGCAGAGGGTGCACATACAGAGTCGAATACTATAATTAATGAACAAAACAATACACTAGCGTCATATTCATCATATTGCGTATCCTATGCAACGCACGCTATAAAATTTCTCATCGTATTTGGCTTGCCTCTGTAGAAGAATTATACTCAAATCGATTTTTTCATCACATCAACACTTTTGTCAACAAAGTATATTAGACAATCAGTGAAATGTTGTATAAACCGTCTTAAAGTTGATCGATCGTGATGTTGTGTCGGTCGCTTTAATAACTTTAATTTATCAAGGGAACATCAAATTATAAAATAGTATCTAGCGTTTATCATATCGTTAATTATCATGCTATCATCATGCTATAATCACAATGTACATATTTGTCATATTAGGTAAAGATATTTGATATAAAAGCTGTCATCCGTTTGTCAACACCAATCAGAAAATTTACATTAAACTTTGTATTGCGTAACAAAGTGTGCGTAAATCATTGTTAAAATGTCGTATAAATTCACTCTTCTATGACACTGATGATCAATCGGTATCACTTCGGCCGGCTTAATTCAAGAACACGTTAATTTTTATTCGTTTACGAATGTTAATATCACGGGACAAATTTCTGAATGATGCATATATGTAGTAAGTACGATAACAATGTTTCCTTTTCGTATAGTTGCATACGTAAATGTTGAACAAAAATTTGACGGATGCAATATTTGCATTTGCATTAACAACTCATGGGCGGGTTTTTGGTACACCAAAAACCTAAAAAGAATTAGTGTCTCTATAAAGATACCTACATAAAATTTTGAAGGGATTTCAGCAATAAGCGTCAGATCTTTTTTTTTCTCTTCCTACAATATAGGTTTGAGTCCCATTAGTTCGATATTATCGATACACTCCTTCGCACAATAGAAAAGGCGACAGAGAATACAGAGAAAAAAGACAATAGAAACTATAGATATAGTGTAGATACTACAGATAGATCGAGAACCATATGTCAGATAATGGTTCGCTAACATCACTAATTCTCTCTTCTCTCTTTAACAAAAAATTGTTCTCTGTCTGATTCTTGAATCTAATTCCTATATGCTTTTTGACCGATACATTTTCTTTTATGCAATAGAAAAAGCAATAAAGTACAAGATAACTCGCTAAAAGTAAACTGTTTGATAGTGAAACTCACTGTCTTTCAGTAAATTACTACTGATTTTCAGTGTACCATTTTCCAGTGGTGCACTTAAAACTGTGATAAACAGTGAGTATTTCAATGTTCTTTTAGTGATAATATACTGATTCAGACAATGAGTATCACTGAAAGACAGTGAGTTTCACTGTCAGTTTTGAGAACTTCACTGTCTTGGCACGAAACACTATCTCTTGATGCAATAAATCACAATACATCTCAGATTTACCGCAAACCACAACAGAAATTTCTTTTCAAAAGAATTTAATTATCGTCCGATGATATTCACTATAACCAAACATTTATTTAAATTTAAACAAAATAAAATTTTTAAAGATCGCTTGCTGTCAGTGATATCATATGTATCAATATATTAAATCGAATAATAGTAACGTTATCTATAAGGATTATTTTAACTATCATGTCTCCGATATCTTGCTGCCGCCTATATTCGCGATTCGTGCAAATTTCACAACTCAGAGCATTGACTTTGCATTTTGCGTGAATAAATACGTTGACTGTGGCATCGCGACAATGTCCCTTCGTACAATAATCGCTTTTAAATGCAGGTCAATGTAGAATAGGTTGAAATGTACTAAATGTAATGTACAAATTATCGGTCGCATACGTGGTTTATCGTATAAGCGAATAACCACATTCGTATTGCGTAAATAGAGTCTTCGAACTAATTCTAAATAATTTTTTGTGACAAAATAGATCTCAATAATATATTTTGTCATTTTATTTCATTTAAAGTGAAAATCAAATATATCAATACATGAGTAACAAAAATTATAAAATTGGCACATTAAAATAGGTATATACCTACATATATGTATTTCTGTTAAATAGGTTACTCAGAAAATACATTACATGGCTGAAAAATTTATATTTATTTTTTTTATTTATTTGCGACATATATATTTTTTTACAATATATACCTATATATATGTGTGTGTGTGTGTGTGTGTGTAAAAATATCTAAATATCTCTACTTTTTGCTTTATTGTAACAATTTTATAGTATTTAATCCTGGAAGAAGAGAATATGTATAAAAAGATCAAATGTAAACCTCAAATTTTATTAAAAATATTTGACCGATGAGAAGAGAAAAAAGGGAAAATATTGGAATATATTTAAATATTAATACTTCGCCCTGTGTTTGCTACTGTGTTTTGCAGATGATTTATATATATTTTTATTTGCATAATTCTTGTTTTCATCTTCATGAACTGTGAGATAAAAGATAAAATAAAATACTACAAAGAAGATCAAATAAAAGTAAAAAAGATTAAATGCGCCAATTTTATATTTTATTTTTGTATCAATGTTTTATTTGTTACAATTCTATTTTACTTCTTTTTTCTTTCTATTTCACTGTTTATTTGAGAAATAAATTCGAAAATTTGACACTGGAAAATTAGAATAGATGTTAAAAAAATAATACACCTTTATGATATTTTCCACTTGTTTCCTAAAAATCCTGTTATCTGTGAATAGAATGCTCGGTAAAAAATGTAAAGAGTGATAATGTTAACTAATTGATCAGATTTGAATACAATTCGCAAAAATTATTCTATCATCGTTTAATTATCTTTTTTTATCAATCTCGTTCTCGGTACTTAAATATCTCCCATCATTTTTATTATTTATACTTGCGAAATTGCTCTACACAAATGTCAAATAACTGATATATCTCAAAATTAATGTATGCTGACATGTAATAAAACATCAGCATACACCAATAATTGACACTGATATAATATGAGCTTTATTTTATGAACTCTGCATGTATTCGATACATTCTTATAAATTATCGACAAATAATCTCGGAATAATAATAATTCAATAATAATAATCCCACATGTCTCAGGATCAAATATTAATCTTAATTACCTCATCCATTTTGAAATAACAAAACTGTAAAATGTTTTATTTATCTGTAATATTCTTTCTATAGCCTCCGTATCATCCACGTACATACATCTAACACAACTTTGATACAATTTCTATTCGTAGATCGATTACCCAAGTTAAAATACAATTTGGCCCTCACCGATACGATGCGCAGCAGCACAGTTGTAATTGCATTGTACATATCTGCGTTGATCTGCAATGTATTGTACAAATAGAAAACTAATGTAATGACCAAAATAATCAATATTTTAAAAATTAATTGCTGCGCGCATAAAATAATTAAAAATGATTAATTCCGCAAACGACGTATGAAATAATAAATAAATAATAAACTACTTACCCCATAATTATTTCGCCATCGCTCGATGCCTCCATGAGTCTCCTCTTTTCTCGTTTCTCCGTTTTTCCTTTCTGAATGACACTGATTTCATAGTCACTCGCGGAAACACGTTTACTCGCGAAATCAATTGATAGAATATGATAATCAGCATGATACGACGCGATACTTTGATAGATAATTCTGAATTGTTAATTATAATAGCGCGACACAAAGAGACTTGCCTCACACCTACTGTCTCTCAATCAGAATGCAAATTATAGCGCGACTTTTGTAAATGGCTCATTGCGCGCCGTAAACAAAAGTATCAAGGCCTTGCCATTTCGAAATGCGAAATATTTTATGTATTTATCTATAAAATAATTCTAAAGCGAATATCCTGTTATTTGTATGTACTTCTGATCAATTATTAATGAACAGTCAATATATCAAGCTTACAGCATGTTAATTATAACTTATCACTCAATTCAATGATTTGTACATAGATATATTTCACGTTCTCGAAAATAGTAGCAAATTACATATATATATAAATCGGCGAAAAACTAACTCTCATTACATAAATATATTGAAACGACGATTATTTATTTCGTAGCGAAATTTTCTCGCGTAATTTATTAATTAATTTGAAGCAAATTTCTAAGCGATAAAAAATAGAAATTGTAAATCTCGTTATAATATATACTGGCAGTAAAATTTTTCTAATAACGTTCGGATTCGATTATCCTATTTCACGCTTCGTTTTTTTGACTTGTTAACGTCGCCTGTGCGGAAAGGCAATCAATAAATATTGGTAAGTTAATTACTAACAGCAGATTCAAACTTATTTAATTCTTTTTTTTAAATAAATATTCTCAGTTGAGAAGAATTCATTATCTGAAGCAATTTAACGCATGCCAGTCTATATATTCTTCAAACTACTAGTGTAACAAAACAATTCAGAAAACTTTCAAAAATCATGACACAATAGTTTCATATATTCTATCTTACATATACTATTCAGCTAGAATTAATTGTGAATTTTTAAAAATACATTCATATATAATTAAAATTAAAAATTTTGAGAAATTTTCTATTAAGATCTTATTAAATAATAGTATCTTAACAATTTCAGTTGCTAGAACGCGCGTAAAAACACTTATACGGGTAAAAATTTCAAATCAATTTATTTTTAGTTACGTCAGCTTTTTTCCAGGAGCACGATATTATTACATTGTTTTCGATAAAACGGTCTGATGATTGATACTTCCCTCGGAAAAACTGTTATCTCGCGAGACAACAGGAAGTTGCAAAGGATTGATACATTGATTGAGATGTCAGGCATTCAATAGCTCGCGCGAGGATGCTAGGGGGTTTTGAACGCAACATCCATTAATCCAGCGAATCCAGGCTTATCCGACGGGAATCGGCGGCGACGGCAAGTCGCGTTTAAAGCGAGCCAGCGACGCGTAATGACCGATTTCGCGCGACGTTCGGTCCGCATTGTTCGGCGGAAAACACGCGCCTGCGTGTACATAATAATTATTAGCAATTGTTACCAACGCGAACGGTTCGAGTAAAAAAATAACGGAGAAAATCCCAAGCAAAAGTACTCGCGACTGTGAGTTTCGGTTTGCGCTATCTTTGCTCGATCGACCGAGTGACGTAAACGTGAGTATTAATCATAATTACTGGTGCAGCGGTTTATGTGCAAGTCGTACGTACGGCAAAAATAAAGCGAATAGTGAACCGACAAAAATAAAATTTTAATACGTACCAATTTTCGTGCACGTTTTATTTCGGCGTATAACGTAAATTTTACATTTCTCTTTTCATAGAACCATAATACTTTAATAGACGATCGCGTCTTATGTGCTTTTATTTTAGCATCTCATTTATCTTTTATTTTTGAGAAATTGATTCAGTCATTTCCGAGATGCTTACGATTATTAACGTAATTTCGAATCAAACATTATAATTATTGTCGAACCGTAACATATATTATAAGTATTGCAATGCAAAAATTAAGAAAAAAAAAGTATTTTTTTAAGTATTTTTTATATCCATAAAAGATGCTACTATATATCTCTCCCAAAATAAAATAAAAATTTCAATAATAATAACTTTAAATAATCAAATAATTATGTTACTAAAACATAATCATGTTATTTGAGCAAACTATAGTCATTAAAAAATCGTGAATAGTTGAATAATATATATTCTATACTTTAATAATTAAATATCTGGATATTTCCCAATATTTAAGAAAAAGATGCATTTAATACCGAGTTATACATAGTTTTCTACTCAATTTACATCATTTGGATTACGCCGTTGTCGTTTTCGTCATCTTTTTTTTCGCATTATGCTCTATCGACGGAAGAACTGTGAGACCGCGATGAGCAAACGTGTTAATTCGTTAATAATTGTCTAAAGTCTAAGCCATTCGTCTTACTCAGGGCGTTATCGGTGCCGAAAAGATAACGTGGTAGAATATTCTCTCTTGCGGGAGAAATCCTGGGATTAACAATTATCAGGAAGGAGCGACGACCGATGAATAGCGCCCTGACGAGAAGTTCGCGAGGAAGTTGGAAGCCGCGCGGAAACTTTTCTGCAAAATTGGAGCGTACATAAGAAAAAGCCGGGCTTTCCGTCGACGAGCTGCGCGGACGAACGTCGACGCGGGGTCATGAATGATTCAAACGGGCGCGCGATCGAATAAACGTAAAATACGTACCCGCGCGTATATACTTTCGTTTCTTTACTCCCGGCTGGAGCAGCACAATTTGCGATTTTGCGTGGCGCAAGAAAACTTAGTCCGGAAATTTCAGAAATGCCGCGGAGTCGCATGCCGATGTGCAGGCTCCGGGCGAATCGGAATTCGATCGTTCGACGACATCTTCGCAGTGGTGCCGCGAAACTGATTTCGATCGATTGATTCTCAACGCGGGATGTTCATAATTGCGACGAATTCATCCGAATGTTTAACTGATGAATATTGAAATCGTAGACCGTTATCAAATGACTCTCGTTATGTATTTAAATCACCGCAACGAACTAAAAGGACGTGGTGTTAGATAGCGCAAATTGTCTGTTGTCTTTCAAAAACTATTACAGCGAATTGAATTTAAACCAAAAAAAATAGATGTATATGAAACGTGACGCGAAATATATTTTTTTCTTCGCGCTATACACAACCGTCAGAATAAAGCCGGAGCGCGACGGGGTAAATCCCAGAAAACGCCGGCTCGCGGAACATTTTTATGCACTACGCGGAAGCATAGTTTTAAGGATCTCGCTGTCAGTCGCGATTTCCGGGGCACACGTGTAAACCTCGTAGCGACAAATTTCAGCAGCTTAACGGCAGAAAATACGCGGGAGGAAGAAAGAGCCGGGCCGGGGCGGGCGGGCTTTCGGGCGGGCAAAAACGTTGGAAAACGGAAGTGGCGCGCACCGGGTGTATGCCACAGCCGTCGTCGACTGATTTATCGACTCAACCTCCGCTGCGGCGAAGACGAGCGTTCGGACGAAGTCGCGAATGAATTCCGAAAGAGGCGAATAAAGTCACTGTCTGAAAACGTCCGCCGGTACGGATTCCGGTTACGTGCAGCGAGTAAATTTATCCGATAACAAGATGAATTCTTCGTTCATTATATACCTTATACCGCTGTCGGGGGATTTACAGTCACAAAAACACAGCGATATTTCTAATTTCCCTAAATGTATACCTCAACAATTTCTTACGTGGGCAGATGTTATTACGACTCGAATACTTTTGGCATGGCATGTTATATGAGCGCGTTTATCGTGTCTGCGTTCGCATCTTGCGCAGTGCCATTAAACTAATATGCGTTAATTAATTTCGGAATGACGAGCATCGCGGCATTTTGTCGCGCCACGAGGTAGCAAGAATGGGAGAAACCCGAATTATGTGCGCGAATTTGCATGAAGGTAAATTGTAAGCAGCAAAAGCGTATCAAGACGGCTAACTGCTATGCGGTAACTGAATTTATTGCTAAGATTCTCCAGAAGTTGTATTTGAGCATAAATTAAATAAACGATCCATTAATCGCGTGCACGCTAGTTATCTATATATACGCGATGTTATAACAATATTTCATTTAAAAATTTTCCACGTACGTTTTTTATCAAATTTTCCATATTGCTTTATCGTAATTTATATTTATTTATACCTATATAATATACATTATACAAGCTATAAATTATACAAGAATATATAATTAATTCAAAGGAAAAAGAATATTTTAAATCTGAATTGTAAATCAACATATATATGAGTTCAAATGATGTATTCTAAAAGAATAATTCAATTTAACGGTTTAATTAATATAATATTGCAAAAATATTAATTCATAATATTCCATATATGTTACTATAATTAAATAAAGAATTAGTCGAGCGATACATCTTTCTAGCGACGCTGCCAAAGCAAACAAAATATAAGGCTCGACCGAGACTGCGAGATTTCCGATTCTTCTTCTTAATTTAAATCGAAGTTAGGAAAGGATGCTTATAGGCACTTAATCGGCGGAAACGGGAGGTAGATATATAACGGAGCAAAGTCGATGAAAAGTCTCCAGTGTGCCCCGTCTCTTTTCCTTTTACCTTTCCAGCTCTCTCGAGGACTCGCCTGGTCGGCCTTTTTCGTCTTCGCAATCGGTCGTCGATGAGCCGGGAATCGATTCTTTTTAATTACAAAGTAATTTGAATTAACGGCGAGAGGAATGCCGCGGCATAGAATAATCTGGATCTCGATATAAAGAGGCGGACCCCTTTCGACGTTTTCAAGCACCGCGTCGTAGATGGAGAACGAATTCGGTTAAGACCGTTTCGGTTTCAGGTGCTCGACAGTTTTTTCGTCTCGTTCCCTAACTGCGCATTTCTCGTTCCACTTCAAACAATCATTTTGATCGAAAATATTATTGCTGAAAATTGCTTACTCGAGTGGGGAAAAAAAATGATACAAGAATTCTTTCAGGTAAAAATGACGTTCTCTTAAATAATCGTTAATTTCAATGTTAAGAAGAAATTCACTCCGAACGAATTAAATAATCTACAAATGAAAGTGATATGCTCCATTTTTATACATTAGCTACATTGACACGTAATTAATATAGTAATGTACAATTTCTTATCAAGAATCTATAAATAATGATTTTTGTATCTGAGAGAAAAGAGCAAAATCAAAAAAATATTTCTTGATTCAACTATATATGGCGGTCACAGGCTGTCAAACAATTATTGGTTAATTTAACAAAATACTTGTTAATTCACAAAAATATCATGTTAATATTGTTGATGTATGTTTAATTTAAAAGCATATATAATTGAACTAAAGAAAAGCTGTCAACAAAACGCATTTAGTTATTTTAACAACTTGTTTTCTCATTGTCAGTATACATATACGTGAAATACGTGGATGTTTATGTTAAAAGAAATTTTTTATAACAAACACTACTCTTTGTTCATGAAATTTGTGATTTGCACAAACAAAAATACACTGAATAACATAGACTGATGTAACTCTCGATGAAGCAAAGAGAAGGAAACTCGAAACCGAGCGAAAGCACGCAAATGCGTTATCCAAAAATGTATCTCTTTTCCGGGTGTATATACAAAAAGGTTTCATGACATTCGATATTTAATATAGCGCCCGCGGAATTGTTTAATTTTGATAGATCTCTCTCCATCTCTTTCTTTCATTGAATGAACGTTGATTCAGTGTCAGTTAAAATGCATCGGTAAAGTGCATTACACTCTGCGAGAGTCGAAACGAGAGCGTAAAAGCACCACTGACGAGATATTCTTTTAACAAATGCCCGCTAGAGAGTTAAAATGACGTCCTATAGCATTTTCGTTCGATAAGAAACATCGCCAATATCTTGCGATTAAAATACAATTTGCGTGAAAGTATTGCAAAAGTATATTTGCCGACAGATCCAGTATACCGATTACATCGTCAAATTTATTTTATATATTTTTAAATGTAATTCATATTTAAATGTAAATCATATTTTCCAGTTAATTTTCCACATTAGCATCGATATTGTCGATCGAATATGACTAAACGTATTTCTATTTCATTTTATTTCTGATTTATTATCTCTAAATGTTTCTCAACATTTAATTAAAAAGAATAGCGTAATAAAAAACATGAAAGTACAAAAAGTACAAAAGGTTTAAATTACATACGTTAAATACGATCCGATTTTACACTTTCCATTTTTAAATGGAAGGAAATGGAACGGAATCTTTGTTCCGTTTTACTTTGATGGGTACCTTTGTGCAAATGTTTATAAATATTCTATGTGTATTATAACAATGGAATAAGCTTCCACTCACTGTTATTGTTAACAAACGGTCTGTAAAAAGAGTCGTACGTGTTTTGAGTAATTCGGAAAAGAGAAACTGTCGGATTACCAATCATCGTGTGAGTCAATACGATCAGGTAAACGAGGTCAAACCCGTAGCTCGTTAAAGCCAGAATCGGCAGAGAGAGAGAGAGAGCACCAGGTTCTTTCAATTAAAAAGTTGTATCCCCCGTAAAAATGCAATGGAGCTTTTGTGCTGAAAGCGCATTAAAGTTTCGTAACATTCTGCGCGCGCCTATACACGCGAAATTAATAGTTGAATTCGCGAGCGATCCTGACGTAACGAAAACGAGACTGACCGACCGACCGACGTAACGTTTCAAAGCCGGGCCGGGGGTGTCTGAACACGAGAAACTTGTGCTGGCGCAGCGCATGGAGTGTGTCGTTGGAAAAATTCCGATTCCGAAGCGAACGAAGTCGAACGGAGTTAATGCACGTTCGATAACGTAACGCGCATTGTTCCGGGCGATCGCCATAACTCTTCCGATGGAAAATATGCAACTGAAACTTGCAGAAGCTTTTGAAAGCGGGCGCTGTTGGAGCGTATTGCTATGTATTTTCCATTACGAAGTTTCTCCGTGTGTGTATGTGTGTGCGTGCGCGCGTGCATGTGGGCGGGGTACGTGGCAAAATTGCTTAATTTATGGCGCGCTATACCGGAGTGCTTTGTTAACGTATTAGAGTGTTTGTTAGAAAGTGCGTTCGATACATGAGCGAGTAAAGCGAACTGGATTAACTAACAATGGAATTCCGCGCATTGTTGCAGAACGCGCGCCGTATTTTCGCGAGATAAACAGAGCTGTGAATTTACTTTCACTTGCATAATCAGAGAAAAGTTGATTCGGCGCTCGCCCTCTCCCCCTTCCTTTCCGCTCGGGCACAGGAAAGAGAAATCCTCGCGCGCTTAATTTTCCAACGGTATCCCGATTAAAATTAACAGATACAGCCTTTCATCTCGTTCAATAACTCGATAACGGAAGAGACAATTAAAATGATAATCTCGTATAACCAAATTTCTGCGTGAGGAATATCAACAATTGTCTGTAGACAATATTTAATTATGCCAATATGCCAGATGAATATTGATTTACTTCGTCATTGTGTCGGTGCAAAAATATTCGAATATATTCCCCAATCAATTTTTAAACTTTTAAATACGCACTTCAATTTTCAATTTGAATATAAATTTTCAAATTTTCATTCGCGTTACGTAAATTATGTCTGACCGAAAAAAAATCAGAATAACAGAAATTTTTGTTCTAATTCCACGTTATTAAAGTGTGTGCTTTTTACAAATAGAATCGCAAATCATCCTTCTTTCCTCACGAGTGAGTAAAGCCCTCTTTGCGGAGACTTTTTGCGAATGCAATCACTTTCATCATTGTCACGAGATCACGCAAACATAAAACGTCAGTCCCGTGCACGGAGGAGAATCATAGGTATACTCAAAGACGCCTCGGCGGCCGGAAGTCATCGTGAAACGGTAGTTCCTTACTCCGGCGCGTCGCGCGTACTCTTCTCGCAATTTAATGCTTCTATTCGTAAAAAAGAAGAAAGGACGCGAGAAAGCGAGAGCGCCACAAGGCCTTCTCGTTCGACGGCCATCGATCGCATCGTCTCGCACCCTTTATACCCCTCGGTCCCTTTCGGCGGCTTCTTCCTTGGTGGAAGAATAGCTCGGCTTAAGTGGTAAATCTTGTCCTTGCGACAACGACGGCGACGACGGTGCCGGGGAATGGCGCCGGTGTCGCTGAGACGATCCCCGGTTGACTAAAGTTGATAGCGGTCGCGCGCAAGCTGAAGCGGAGTTCCCGAAGTTTCGTCGTGGCGCGGTACATCTCGATCGAATTCTGCGCTCGGCTTGCCGCTCTTTGGTATACGTACACACATACACGCATATATACGGTGACAATGTGGAGCGCGCAGCGCTCTCACGCTCACAGCACGTTTGTATGCCGGGTCGGAGATATGGCATACAGCCGCAATCGCGAAACGACATACGACGACGATGTCTGTACGTACGACGACGACGGCGGCGGCGGCGGTGGCGGTACCCTCGCTCGTGGAAGACCCCGCGTGTGTATGTACATACGTGCATGCCACACAGGCAGGCACCAGGCAGGCAGGCGCAGGCAGGCAGGCAAGCAGAAAGAGGATGCGGCTGTAACGGGCGTGCAGCATGTGGCACATAAGGCCGGGACCACGGATACATAATGCAAACAGTTTGGGCCAAGCCCCGGTCACAAGTTTAACTTAGTTTGCTACATAGGGTGCAGGGTAATTGCATTTACTCTGACGTCTGTAGGTTCTCGCCGTGCGCGATTCCGACCTACCTACCTACCTACCTATCCCCCGGTTGCGCGCCGTTCACCACCGCCCCCTCCCCTCTCATTCCTGCCTTCGGTTCGCCCTCCCTCGCACACACAGCCGTCTCCGCGCTTTCCAGCGACGACGACGACATCCTCTACCGCGAGAGTGAAAGAGAGAGAGAGAGAGAGAGAGAGAGAGAGAGAGAGAGAGAAAGAAGAGAGGGATAGAAAGAGAGCGCCCGACTGCTACCACGAGCCGTAAATGAAGATTCCCAAAACTGCATCTGCACCGAGACCCGGGTCAGCCAACTGCCGCGGACAGTTTTGCGAGGTCGCTCGCTCGATCGCTTCGTCGGCTGCATCGCAGTTTCCAGTTTGTTATTGGTTCTAAGACCAGCGTCGAAGCCACACTCTATCTAAGTACGATGAGTTACTGGCACTGCGGCCACCAGTGTGCAGAGGAGTACAGAGACGGTCGCAAAACGCGATTATCAGATTCGATTTTGATCAAGTCGAATGGGCTACAATTAAACGCAGATAAACTACCGGACAAGTTTTATTACTCGTATACGCATTTATTCGCGAATTTTCCGTAACAGCTAGTAAACTGATATGAGATCTTAAGCAGACATCAAGATATTTAATTATCTTCAAATTTATTATATTTTTCCAGGTTCTTCTATAATTCATTATTTTATAAAATGAGGAAATAAGAATTTATTAGACAGAGCTTTTTATACCTCTTAGAACATAAACTAATTAAAGCTTATAAAGGAAGTTTATTTAATACTTTTGACCTTTTTCTTAGGAAAATCTTTTGAAAACTTTATGAAAAAAATTAAACTATATAATTGTATTGTGTATCGGGAATACAATGTGTCTGAACAAAAATTATAGGAAAATCACAAGACTGAAATTTAATTGCGATAAGTGTCCGGAAAAATTTAATTTGATATAACTAGTCGTTAGGAAAATTGAACGTAATTAATATTCAATTATGTTCGAGCGCGGAAAATGTAACTGCGACTGCAGCAGCAGCGACGATGCATCAGATATAGGTAGTCCCAAAATTCCGGACTAAACCGCCAGTGCGGTTTCGGCCGACTGTCACGGATAGTTTCGCAAGACTATACTCTGTGGCAGATACATATTCTGCGGCAGCAGAAGTTGGTTATTAGTTCTAACGTTTGTATCGGGCTACGGGAACGTGTATTCTTGGCCGGTATATCGACTCGGGCCGCGATTAGGGCGACATCGTAAATGTCCAGCGCGTACGTTGAAACCGGACGATTCCGGGCAATTTTGGCGTAAACTTTCGTACAAACGACGTTATTACCGACGTATAAATCGGGACGGTCTTGCGTAACATGCAAAGTTGAACTGCAGTGATTTAATAAGCAAGATTCCCCCGAAGCGCGCACAACGAGGTCGGGCCGTTATTGCGAAACGACCGAAATGTGATACCGCGCAGTTTTACGATATTCTACACCTGCTACTTCGTACGCGTTTCCCGAACACTCGAGAGTCTCTTAAGACTAAGTATCGGCTACGTATAACAATTGCATAACGCGCGTTGAATTTGAGAAGCATAAACTTCGCGAGACTTGACCGACTCTTGCGCTTGCTTTTTTTTTATAACGTGTCGAGTAGCAGTGCGAGAGAAGAAAGCTAGATGCGAAAACCTAGAGAAAGGTTTGAATATTTCTGAATATTAATCTTATTTTATTCTTTAAATTGCGAGGTAAAATTCTAGCGTTAAAATGATTGCATACGTACTGCACGCAAACATTGTAATTCCACTTATTTTAACTGCGGCATTAAGCTAACTAATTCGAATGTAAATTTAGCCCAATCGACCCTAACCCGATCTCTGTGCGTGATCATCGCACAAAGCCACATCGTTCCCGCTTCAACAACGAATCCTCTACATTCTCCGCGTCTCCGCAAACCCAATGTACTGCGATCGAAATGCAGTTGCGTATCCAGTAACGAGAAATTCAAATAGAGAGATTGCGGCAGTATACAGTCGTGATAAAAGACGAATTTTTCGACGAGGCTGCCGGACCGCCGGGTCGTAAAATTGAGCGGAAAGGGTACGTGCGCGTACGGGTATAAAATAAATGCCGCACGTGCCACGGCGATATGATGTAAAGTTCGTTCTAGTGGCCGTGTAATTTCGTTCATATGGACCGACGCCGCCATTGGCATCGTGCGTATCGCGTACGCATCGTAATCCGTTATATTACATGAGGTATATATGCGTGTACACGCCCGTCCATTCGGTCGCGCCGTGTAAACTGTCCGACGATGACACACTGCCCCTGTCAAATTCAGAGATTCCGCGAACAGGAAGAGAACGAGGGAGGAAGAGCAAAAATAAATAAAAAAACGAGGTCGGTAGCCAGCGGCTGATCCCAGAGGCAAGCAATTAAAAGCGGTGTGAGCGCGCGCGCGCGCGAGAGAGAGAGAGAGAGAGAGAGAGAGAGAGAGAGATGAAGAAAAAGGACAGAAAAAGAGTTGAAAAGGGGGGAAAGAAAAAAGAAAGGACGAGAGAGAGAGAGAGAGAGAGAGAGAGATCGACGTTCGTTGTTCCGGCGCTGACGCAAGTGTGTTACTGATTTTTATTAAAAGCAACAGCGGACGCCGCGCGCTTGTTAATCCGCAGCAAATTACCCGCGCGCCCCTTTACCTCTTTTCCACGCTTAAATCGAGGAAGCCGGGATGTTTCACGAAGTTACCATTTCATATTTCGTTCCATACATCTCAATTTACATTAAAAAGCAGTAAAATATATTTATATACATACGTATATAATGCTCAGCCGGGCAATGTGTGTGATTTTTTTAAGCCCTAAAATTAAACTACATTTGAATTACAAAAATCACGCTGTGCTAAAGAACAAAAGATGGATTCTTTTTATTAATATGTGCCGTACGCGGAACGTTGCTCATGTTATTAGGACTACATGTAAAAAAATTGAAAAATAATCCGAAGGAGCCAGAAAAAAATACAGCCGTTTCATGAACAATCGTACAATTTCGGAGCTCGGAGAAAGGAACGTACGCGCTACTTAGCCGGTTAAAGCACACGTGTCGACGGAGCCGCGGGCGTAGAAAGCACATTATCAGGGGAAAACGGAGAGAGCACGTAGGTTCGTGACTTGGGCGGCACTTCAAGCCCGAGCGTAGCGGTGGCTTCCGACCCGTCAAGAGGTTAAAGCTCTTAGCCCTGCTACTGGATTAAAGCCCTTAACCGTAATATCCTTACCTCGTGCGCAATACTACGCCAGCGCTAGTTGAGAGCGACGGTGAGACGCGCGACGGAAAGTACGCCCGATAACGAATCCGACGAATCAAGGCGGAGATTGGGAGAGCGGAAACGTCCGTTCCCGATTTTATTCGGAATAGTCGATGGACACGGCGTGTGAATATAGAACACATACCTGCACACACGCATACATATAGAGAAAGAGAGAGGCAAAGAGAGAATGAGCATAAGCGCGTGATTTCGCGTGAAGCAAACGCAACATCAGTGCAAAAGCTACTTGCGCTCTTGCCGTTTGCTTTTGTCATACGACCATGTGAATGCCATTCGAACAAACAAACAAGCGTTGACGTGCTGCAGGTACGAACTGATCGGTACGTGAAATACGGAGCAGAGAGCGCATACGAAATTTTCATCAAATTACCTCTTATGTTTTTACTGAAAACTCGCGACGTCCCCGTACTCGACTTTCAACGGGAAAACTGCCCGAGCAAGAGAAATATTTGCACACACAGAGACTCCCGGCATATTTATATAATCCCGAATTTTTTGAGCAACCATTTGACATATTTTCCCTTTGCTCTTTTTTCTCACTTCTACTCAACGGCAGTTGTGCCAAACGGAAATTATTAAAGTTCTCGGCGTACGATTAACCGTGTATGAATTGTTTATTAAAATAAAATTTGCTGCTAGAAATTGAGGTAAAAAGTCGATAACTCAATTTTCCACTTTCAATGGCTTACGCCACCTTCTCCCGCGCGAAGCTTTCATTACAGACGCTGGGTGACGCGGGACGATAAAAGCTGGAAACCCTTCTTTGTTTGCAAGAGTTTGCACGGCTCACGCCAGAATCCATTTGATATTTCGATAATTTCCGACTCCGCCGGTTCCCCGGCGACTCTGGCGAAGTTGCAGACATCCCGTTTCGCGTCCCTTTGCGGTCGGTGTGTGATGACAGCTTTTAAATGGCTGTTAAGACGCGTTTGTACTACGCAATAATACGAAAGAGAGAAAGAGAGAGAGAGAGAGAGAGAGAGATAAATGTGTTAAAAGAGAATTCGCTATAATATTCAAATAGGTACTATATTCGATACTATTAATTTATTAATATTCGAATCTTATTAAAAGCACTTCCTGAAATTATGCCCGCCCGCTTTCATGTCGGAAATTAACTGCGAAATTTTCTTTCTTATTTTCAAACATTTCTTTTATGTGCATTTTGTATTTCCTATTCTGCAAAAATAAACCATAAAACACGCATAAATAGACGTGTTTTGAAGTCGACGCGTGTTCACGTTATGTAGATGCGCTTTTAGCGAGGAGCGAAAGTGTGATGTACGAGATCGAGAGAGTATGACGCTGTTTTCTGTGGATCGTCGAATCCGCAAAGTGCTCTCGAAAAGTTAAGAAAGCGCGCAAACTCTCGAAGCGCGTCGCAGCCAGCTTGCACTCCGTCGACTACGTCACGAAAGTACAAAGTAAATCGTGTGTGATTTCATAAACTTCCCCCCATCCTCTTGAAGACTTCATTGAATAACGATGAATTCCTGTAACTTTTTCGCGAAGTTTCATCGTGTCTTTCTTATTTCTTCTCCCCTCTTAAATCCACACACATACATACACACACAAATATTACGATTACTCTATGAAAATTTCACTCAGAGTTTTCTGATCTCGATGGCAGAAAAGAATACGTCGTTATCGAAGAAAGTTTATGATATATGTATGTCGAGTTGTTGTGCAGAATCTTTGTAATAAAGAAAGAGCTACAAAAATGGAAATGTCGGGAGTTTACAAACTGTATTTTCTAAAATGCACTTCGGTTATTTGCTTTGCATTCGGAGAAACAGATTCTATGTTTGTTACCATGAAACACAAACTTTGTCATTTTACGCGATCGTTAACAAGACAATAAATGCTGTTCTATATTTCAACGGCTTATTTTGCTTTTTTTTGTCGAAAAAAATCAAAAAGTGAAAATTTTAACTAAAAAAAATATAAGCAATAAGATTTTATTTTTGCCTCTACGATCCATTAATAATATCGTCTCAATGCAAGAATATGCAAGCAGCATAAAAATCCTTGACACCATTGACATGCTTTTTGAATTCGCGCTAACAGTAGCCTACACAATGTTAAAACAATATGCGACCCCTGGCTTCAATAGCTGTTTCATCGGAGAATCCATCTGGATAACAATTATTGATACACCATTCAATGCGACAGCGAAAATTCAAACACGAAACATTTGCGTTTGACAACTCAATGTACACTTGGCGCGTGTGAGACTTCATAACGTCGACATAAACACGCTCGGCTTTCACATTCGTAAGGCATTCGCCGTGCGCCCGCGCGCGCTTCATTCGTGGGAACACCGCGTTATTCACGGGATTTTATTAACTTCGCGAACAATCATCACCGGCGTAGCCCAACAAAACATATTATGCGGTTAGGCAAACACTCGCCGGTACAGAAAATAGAATGAAACTTTAACGAATGTTAACGGATACAGCGCCTGTGGTGTATAATTTAATGTATTCAATATATTCAACGCAAGTTGCAACATTGTAATTTTGAAATAATCGAGTGGCCATATTAAATGAAAACTTTGACGTGATCGCGTGCAACATATATTATGCTACATTAATACATTAATATAATCGCAACAGCTGGCTTGCAAAATGGATAAGCGATGTACATCTATTTGCATTTCAATCGCAGTAGTTGACGATACTTATGGACCAAGTGACGATTTCAATAATAATGTCCGTTAATTTTGATTCCCCCCCCCTCTCTCCCCCGCAGGTGAATTGATTATTCGTTTCTTCTCAATTCTAAAAAGAAATAAAGAATTAAATAAATTAATCTTACAATAATCGATGAGATAGTCCCGTAATTTTCTAACCAATCGATCATATCGTTTCGTCTTCCTTATTCGCTAATATCTATTTATATATATATATATATATATATACATAAACGTATATTAACAGCAATTTTTACAGTAACTGTTACCTGCAAATTCTTTCATTAAATAATTATTTGAATAAATTATCAATAAACCGTAGTGTTTTGATATGACATATCAGTATACAGTACATATCAACAGTATCTTTTCATATATGTATTCGTATTTCTTATCTTTCTTTAAATACAGTAACAATCAATAATATTAATTTGAAATGTAAGAAATAAGATATTCCGTGGTCACATTCATATTTCGTAAGAATACATTAAAAATTTCGTGGCCACGATAGACTAGCCTCGCCACACGACGTTCCGCGCCTGCTTGTTTTCAGTAGTATAGAGTAGCGTTATGCCGACACAAAGTCACCAATCCTATTACTCGCGCGTCGACACTCGAGCCGATAGGCAGCGAAAACTCGTGCTCCGTGTTATGCCACCTCTCGAGACACGATCGCGACAAATGCTAGAAGAAAGACGAGTATTTCGAACAAGTATCTAATGCTTAAACCATTATTGCTATAGGGCTTATACTATTGTTAACGCTCATACTGTTTTATCACTCGCGCAATAATTAATAAATTTGTGTAGTTCGTAATGGTAAACGATTCGTAAATATCGTAAATAGCAAGGAACATTTTTATCGAAGCAGTTATTTCGCGCAATTTATTATACTTATATAATTAACATAAATACGAATTTAAATCGTGACTTTATCTCAATAGAAAAAAAATGTTAGAAAAGAAAGAAAAAAAGTTTGTCAAATGAAAATATGATACGATAGGAATCGTGAGTGATTGTTTTTTAATATTTACGGGTGGACAATTACTTTTGTAATACTTATAATCGAATGTACCTTATATCGCGTTTTGAATTTTCGGCAAATTAAATGTAATTTTTTTATCGTTTTCAAATTAAAAATGGTATAATACGATTACAGCTGGATCGAATATACTCGAACAGAAAGCTGTGATATATTTATCATTTATTAATTCAAAATACGATTTTTATGTCTTAAAAAAATGTTAAATATTTCGGAACGATAACACATTGATTAGCATGTTGACCTTGGCATTGGTTTGTTGTTGCGCGCTATTGTTCATCCAAAATCACCGCGTTATCAGTCGCACTTCGTAACTCGAAGAGACAGGAAACAGGGAAAGTGTAGTCAAATCGCTTCTTTATTATTATATTATTATCTCTCAAAGTACAATTGTGATAAGTAATACCATAAAAGAACACGATCGCTCTTTACAAACTAGTAACGCTTATTAACCGTTATGATTCGGTGCGATTTATAAATTCCTGTAATTTGTAAAAAGAAACTCTTCCAGACGCGGTGTTCTTATCAAAGCAGATATCGTGCGATTTATTCTTTTAAAAAACAAATTTAAACTATGATATGTTACCTTTTATACACGCGAATTATTTGTTATAAAAATTTGACTTCTCCAATAACGTTAATAATGATTCAATAACTCATCGTTAGTCTTTTATCGAAGCGAATACTTTGCGCGTATTACTCCGTTTGACATAATAACTCGAGGCGACAGATATTATAAATTATAAAATACCGTGCTATTGCAATATTTACGAATAATAATTGTTCCTTTAACAATATACAAACGTCGCATCACGTTTTGATTTTTTCTCTCCATTTAAATATTATTTAATCATTATGATATCCAGACTCATGTCAGAGCGCATAACAGACGAATTGGTTCGAATCGATTCAACTAACAGAAAGTCGCATATCATTAATAATAATTCATTAATATGTAGAATTATGTATTGCGCGTCGCGTACAAGAATGTATTGTCGAATCGTTATAAACCAATAATTAATAATTTTCGCGAGTGATTATATTAAAATATGAGTGCAACGAAGGAATCTGACAACTAGAGAAGGAGGAGACAATTTGATCGTGAGAAGCGGTCGGAGCAATCACAGAAACCATCACAAAAGCATCCACAAGGTGAGTGATTGAACTTGACTTTATATATTTTTTAAATCAAACCATTTAGTAACATGAGTTTTAACAACTATTTCGTCGCGTAAAGATAATATTGCAAGGTTTTATAATGTACAATTTTAACAGCGTCACGGCATAATTCTTATACTTTTTATAATCAGCTAAATGTATTTTTCAGAGTTGATATCTAATAAAAATTCAACGATCTTTGTTACAACAAATGAAATTTGATTGAGTATCTCACCTGACGCGTTTTTCGATATAAAATTCATGTAAACATGGATTTATGTGTGCTGACGTATAAGAGATTAATGCCTGTTTCCATTAATGTAGATTAATTTTAATTTCGGTTCAATTTTACTCTTCATCTTTTTCTAATTCTAAGAATTAACTAAATAAGCTGAATTGAGATTAAAATTAAATTAAATTGGTGAAAACAGGTAAAAGACATTAATTTTCGGCCGCGAATATTGCCATTAATTTTTCATACTTTAATACATATGTACATACATTCTCTTGTAACTCGTAATTTATATGATATAGTAAATGCCTGCACTACAAAGCATTTGTAATGCTTTTTCATTGACGTATTATTTTCAACAATTATCATCTCTGTTTTTATTTTATTTTTAAATATTATAAAAAGCTCTACATGAAAAATTAAATTAAAAAGAAACATTTTCTTTTTTATGTTTCCAACGTAATTGCTGGAGTAAATGTTTTATTTCATTGATACTTTTTTATGCATTTAGCAAAATATGAAATGCGATCCAGAGCGAAATATGTTACTGTTTTGGCATCGATACACATAGCTTGTAAACTAACCAAATATTTTGTTAAATGGGATATTGCCCCGACGTAGTGGATAGTACATAATTTGGCACAAACCGTTACGTTATTATATCCGGTAGCCATTAAAGGGTTAATGTCCTAAATGAACGACAAGAGAGTAATATCGCACGATACGGATTCGTATCCACTTAATAAATAGCTAATAGAGCTGTTAAAACAATGACTTTTCCCGAATATAAGAAGAGCTTTTTTTTTAAATTTTTCTCTTTAATTTTATTTCTACACCACAAGTTTCAAACATATAAATCAAAGTTGACGCAAAAAAGTGGCACGATTATGTCAAATTATTCCCATTACAGATCACAGATGTTTTGATGTAATAATTCTTTAATCTACTCGTTTCTAGCCGTCTCATCCTCAGGACTGTCCGGCGGTCGTAAAAAGTATTCGCGTGTCGCGGCCCGCGCATATGACGAATGCCTGGCACGATGAGCGGGGCACCCACAACTGACTGATACGTTTTTGTTGTCCGTCAAATGAGCAACAAATAACGGGACATTGTTTTCCGCCGAGTGCGCACGGCATGCGTACAAACGAGAGTTTGAGCTTAACAAACGCGGGCGACGGGACGGAAGGGGACGCGCGACGGTCGTGAACTAACGGGGGTATATAGGGGGTCGGGGGAACTTTTCAAGCCCGCGGTAACAATGCCAAGAGACGGGCGACAGCCGGTTTAATTAAACGCATCGTCAGCTCTGTATGGCAACACTATGCCAACGCGGCGCGTTACGCGCGTGCACTCGTGCGCCGCGTGCATTGTGCGCGTGCACACGCACACGCGGCGGATTTCACGTGAGGAGAGAGACTCCGGTCGCGGTCGGTGGCGCCACAGACGGAGGGGGGAGGGGGCGAATTGAAAGGGGTATGTATAGTGCATCTCCTCTGCAGAGGTGGGTGAAGCGAGCGCGAAATCAACCAGGCTCCTTTCGAACAAAACCTGGGGTGCAGTAAAGCATTTGGATAAATAGAGGATACGGCGACATTCGGCTGCGGATGAGGAATAAGTGCATCTCCGGTAAGTGCCATGCCGAGCTTTACATCTCGAGAAATCGTGCGAGCGGATCCAGATCCCATACGTTTAAACTGAGGTTCAATTCAAGATTAAAGCGAACATTTGCAAAGCGAGCATTCGTAAAATGTAAATGAAATTAGAATGTTGATTGAATGTTGTTCATTTCTAACGTGAAACAATCACGAAATATCAGGTTGAACAAAATGTTTATTCCATTTGTATTTATTAATTTATATTAATGCCGTCCCTAAACAAAAACCGAAACAAACCTTCTGTTTAACGTAATATTTGTTATTCTTGAAGATATAAAACATCTGAAGTTTTATCGTAGAATCACTGTTCATTGCGTCAGAATAAAGCGCTATAAGTCCCAAGTTAACCGAAGAGAATCCAAAGTGAAAATTTGACGTTTATTTACTTTGCATATATTTTTTAATGATACTTGCAGTTGTTAAAAAATTACGCATAGATTAATTTATCTTTTTATTGCAATTTTTATCTCACAAAATTACGATTGAATACGATATATTTCATAATACGTATAGCATCTGAAAAATCAAGTCAAAATATTGCTAATGACTCTAGAAAGGCTAATACGATTTTCTATTTGCACGTAACGATGATTTGAACTTTGAAACGATTCGAGAACGCTTTTGAAGTTATCCGAAGCATGCGCGTGAATTTTATGTATGAGCACGTATAGAAGCGAGTAAGCAACCTTCGAAAAGGTTCCACGAAATTAAGTGGATCGTCTGATGCAGCAGTCGACTAATACATTAATCGGGTTTACAAAACAGTTTAAAATGTAAAATATTTGCTTCAGAGAGACAACATCAAAACTAAACTATTTTCAGGTATGCAGAATTTTTATCTTACTCAAAGGATTTAGCGATTCATCAACTAGCTTTTGAACGATTGATCTAAAAAAGAACTCTTCGTGTTGTTGTTACACGTCACATAATATTGTAATTCTTATAAATCTTACGTGTAACAATATTACATTTTTATAACAAAATTTCTTTCTGGGAATATACAAAATATTAAAATCTATAAAAACTGATAATATATACGAGTAGTTTGTACGTGATACATCGTAAAAATTTAATGCTGATTCAGAGAATTTAATTATGAAGCGTTAATGTAATTAATTAACACTTTGACTGCCGCGACTGACGCGTAAATTTTCGCAAAAGTCCCATCATCCATTTGTGAGTGACAATTTTTTTTATCCAAGATTTAAGAATAAGATTTTTGAATTTTACTAAGTATTTTTAAGACATTAAAATAATAACAATATAAATTATATTAAGACATTAAAAAAGATAAACAATAAGATACTAAAATAATTTACTAGATTTATTAAGTTTAGTGCTTGGCAGTCAAAGTGTTAACTTGTGAGATTGTACGATGTTTGTCTTTTGATTCGACGTTTATTGCATGCCCCCGGGGGGCACTCACGTGTGCGTGACTTGTAATGGAGAACAGACAAGCCACAAAACCATTTTCCATGGTAAATTCACTATGCCTAAAGCAGTCAGTGCTTTACAAGCATCTTAGTCGCATAAGCGTCTTAGTGGAAGCGCAGATAACGAGGAACAGTGCAATCTAATCCGTATTAATGTAAACTTAATCGTTGATCAAAGCGAGCATATATGTAGCCGCACTAATCTAGTACGATTACGAAGGTTACAGTAATAAGATTGATTAACACATTTCTGTAATATTAATAATGCTTTGTAATTATCGTTTTCTTCAAACTTCAAAAGACTTAGATATGCGATGTAGTATTTTATTTATACTTTTAAAAAAGTACGACAGTCTCTCTCTCTCTCTCTCTCTCTCTCTCTCTCTCGCAATTGTTTCAACGATAACATTTACCTGTAAAATTAATCTATAACCACGCTTGCCTTAATTAAGAGAACAAAAGTTTCTTTACTTCAAAACTCGCGTCGCGCGCAGCACAATAACGCAACGACATCATCGCGCGTTTCTTCCTTTCATCCGTTCGTTTCCCCTCCACAAAAGAAAAATACGATAACGTTATCCCGCAATCCCGCGATCGTTTGCAGTTCTCTGCCCCTTAATCCCACGCGTGCTCGCAGTCGTCTGTTGCACACTCGCGAAAACTCCGTAACTTTTGTGCAGCCGTTATATGTGCGTCCGCTGACCGAAGGTAAACTGCGGGCGCGGTCGGTACGCCGGCGGCGAGAAAAGGCAAACGAAAAAAAAAGGGGGGAGAGGATCGCAAAATATATAGAAGCGTCGGCATTGCCGGTGAGGAATGGGGCTGGAGAGGTATACGAAAAAGAGAGCAGGAAGCACCCTCGGTTCTACAGGGAGCGGCCGGAAAAGGAGAAAAGCATTAGGAATGCAGTCGCATCTGCACGCAATTCCACACACGCACCTGAATACATGAAGTTGCGATCACGCGTTTTTAACCGCCACCTGAACGCTCGTTAAATAATCAACGAATCTACGCGACATTAAATTTTCCGTTCGACAAATCGCATCGTTCCTGAGAATATTGACTACTACTTTTTGCGACAAAAGTTACGGGAACGGAGATGAGAATGGAGAAGAGCGAAGATTAAAATTAGAGCTCCGAGGGAAGTATAACGAAAGTATAACGATCGGACATAACAGTAACTATTTTTCTCGACGATCAGGCGAGTCAATAAATTGTGTCGACATGAAACGAAATTCGTGAGCGAAATTTTTAGCTTAAATCCTGATACTCGCGATAAAAGCAAAAATATGTTCACCAAAAGCCGTGAAGCCATTTTCTCGGTTTTATTCAATTTTTCCTTAGATCCGCCTCCCGGATTTTCTGTGATCTTCTAAGGAGCATCTAATCCCGTACATCCCGTATACGCAGCCACGTACACCGGCACATACACTCGTATGCACGTTTCTTTCCTTTTTTTTTCGCACAGGAGTCCCACCTTGGCCGGGAACACACGTTGGTAAAATTTATTCGTCTGCACGGCCTCTTAAATCACGGCCCTCCTGCGCCCGATCTCGCACCCCCTCCCCCCCTTCGCGCAGCACCACGTGCACCCACGTGCTAGCCCACGTAATCACCCAACCACTACCACCATCGCCGTCGTCGGCGTTTCCTTTCGGCCTCTTCAGCGCCCCTTATCGCCCTTTCCTCCCTCCCTGCCCGCCCTGCACCCGCCCGCACGCTCGCGCGATGTGCTCGACCGGCACATGCTGCTGCCGGGAACGGCAGTGCATATTTTATTTTCAAAGCCGGCCGCATTGACAATTTGCAGCGGCGTTATGTAAATGCGCCGTCACGTACGCGCGCAACCACTGCGTTCTTTACCTACGTGGTGAGATAGGACCTCGGGCCGGAGAGGCGGTCGGGATGCAGTCGAGGATAAAAGGGAGTCGGAGGTTGAGAGACCGAAGGTTTTGTCGGTGCTCGATCGCACGGAAAAGTGCATTGCGCGAGACGCACTCTCTTCTTCCCTCCCTCCCTCTCTTTCTCTTTCTCCGTCTCTCTCTCTCATCGCGCGCCTCGCCAAATGTAACGCACCGCAAAGAAAGAACCACAAGCAATGAGAGCTCTCTCTCACAATGTATGTACACCTACTATATCTATATATATATCTATATGTCCAGATGGCTTGCTTTCGAAAAATGCGCGAAAATACTTATATATAACTTATGTAATACGATATACTTATATGATATGATTTATGATACAAATAAATGAATAAATAATAATGCGTGTAATATAAATACGTAAATATGCAGATGAAGTGCATAAAATATATAGATATATAGTTACTTGTCTCTCTCTCTCTCTCTCTCTCTCTCTCTCATATACCTAATTACATTATTATTATATAATATACATATATATATATATATAATTATATATAATATATTGTCAAAAGAGACAGCCAGAAAGTCAACAAGTTTTTAGCGTATTAATTGCAATATTGATTGATAATATTAACCAATAAAATTAATAAATATTTATTGAATATATGTTTCGATTAAAATACTACAAAATATTGCAACAAATAAAATATAAAAATTATAAATTAATAATTCTCTTTACTTATTTCTTTACTTATTATTTTTTCGCATATAAGTACTAATATATATAATACTGTTCTTAAATGTACATACATATAAGATTCTTATGTACATTTTCAATATCTATTATTGAATTTTGTTCGTATGCTTGAGCACACTTGAAAGTTGAAAGAAGCGGATTGAATTACGTCTCCCATTGATTAACGTAGTCTCTAAGAAAAATAAAAGACGAATTGGTGTTTTTGAGAAAATTTACGTCGATAAATAAAAAGGTTGATTACGTATTACTTTCAGTGCATCGTACTAAGGGCGTAATTCAGACGCGACTGCGAGAGTTCTTTAACTTAAAGCAGGGGAGCCTTAATTAAATCTCTCGCGTTCTTCGATCAACATCTCTTTCCACATAGTTCGAAGTTCCATTAAAACCACTTTTCCTTCGCCCGATGTTGCGCGCCATATTTTTGCGCCAAATAACAGCGAAAAAATTGAGGTCAAATGGTACATTAATTTTAAAAGAACATATCAACGTGTATCTTTTCCGAAGCCTGCCACACACGAATATATTCATTTTTCCAGAAAGTAAAATTAATAATACCGATTCACAATTAGCTTCGAATGTAACGTTAATCGCGCAATAAAATCCTTGCGCTTGTAAAACTTTCCTCATCGTATTCTCACTCCTGATCTCCGATCTGGAAACTGTAAGAATTGTGACTTACGAATTAACGATATTGCTTTTCGCGCGGATCGGCCGCGTTCTTCAGCTGGATTCCGATCAGACGCTGGTATCTCTCCCGGCAGAATACCGACACGTCCAAAAGAATTTCTCCGTGCGCGAGAACTGTTTCGTTATTAAGGAAAACTCGTGACACGCGCGCGCGATCGTGGCGCTAATTGTGAATTTTTTTTCCGGCGAGACGCGAGCGACCGCCCCATAATAAATTAGCGCGTGTTTAGCTGCACCGTTGCAGACGCAATTAAAAAGTTTGCCGTCGCAAGTTTCGGCCCTGCGATACCCTCTCGCCCTTTGTGATGCGAGAGCGAGGCGAGCCTCGATAGAATCGCATGGTCCGTTTGATCCGGAAAGTTGAAACATGCAGTTGAACGTTCCTTGAGAGTCACCCGCTGTTTTCGCGCAGCCGGTCGGCAAGCGATTACTTCGCGAACGTGTAATGGAATGAACGGAATTAGATCAGGCTAAACGTACTTTCCAATTTATAGTTGTACAAGTTCCATGTTAGTCTCTCTCAGTTTCCAATTTATACTTCAACAATCGACCGCTTTCAGTGTATTCGGGAAAATACTGCGCGAGATAATTTCTCTCAACAAATACAGTAGTTGATATTTTGCTGGTGCGTTTTTTCAGGATAAAACACATACCGATTTGAGTTAATATGCATCAACTTCGTGATATACTTTAGGATAAATGTTTCGATCGATGGAATAACTTTTTAATGAACAACAATTAGCTATATGAGAAATCATTTTACAAATTGTTTTGTAGTAAAATAATCGCATGGTCTCTGTTTCGCATGCTATGCAATCGTACGTATTTTTGCGAAATTGCACGCTTTTCTAAATATTGCAGTAAATGCCACATGCACGCGTTCAAAGATATGCGTGACACGAGCGAAGGTATAGTCGACTCCAACACGAAATACAGTATACAGCTGATACACGCGCGCATGTAAATATGCAAGTCGTATGTAATTCTCGATGCTCGGAGCTAAAACGATGAATCCGCGTTTGCGAATCCCGCTATGGCGTGATTTACGAGGACGCATCTGACTTCCTGTTGATGCGATTCGGTATTGTCGATACCGTTCCCCTATGCCGTTCTACAAACTGCGACAGTCAATCCGCCAGTAACAAGATACGATCGGAAGAGTCAAACTCGTGACCCGTGCAATTAAAAAGTCTATCTCGTTATTGGAAACTTCTATTCTGCAAGATAACGAGAAATGTCTTTTGAAAGTAGTTAGGAATAGCGAAAGGTAGTACCATAAATAACGACAATCGCGTTTGCAGATTGTAGAGAGAATGTAAAATAATTTGTGATATTTCATATCCTAACCGCATCTAAAAACTCTTTTAATTTACGTGAAGGGAGAGACAGGTTTTCTTTCTATATTTTCGCACATTTCAATTGTGAAATTCTGCTCTCAACTAAATTCAACGTTCTTGTGGTATCTTAGTTGCTTGTGAGGAAAAAAAGCGTGTAAAATGCGCTTCGTCCTACTTTTCGACTTTACGAAAGATACGTTTAAAACTTGGATTTCCAACTCCTACTAATTGTTTCATCTACCGCGATACGCGCTTACTTTATAAGAGAAGGACAAAACTTTCTTTGAACATAAATACTATACTTTACTATATACTATATACTATATACTATATACTATATACTATATACTATTTACTATATACTTTACTATATTATATTATACTTTACTTCTCAAAATCAATGAATCTTCTGTTCGTTATTATGTTCATTTTTTATATGTATGTTATTTAAACGTTATAATATTTTATAATTCTAATCTTTTATTCTTTTATGAACAATCGTGTTACACAGCAAAAGATTAAGTTGCAAATTACATGCTTGAGATTCTATAGAGTTTGATAAAATTTCTAAAGTTATTAAAATCAGTCAGCCGTAATTCACTTAAAGCAGATTTGAGGAACTACGAAATATCTGTTCTTTATAGGGATCATTCGCTTTGGCTTGTGTGCGATGTACATCTAACGTTCGGTTTAATCAGGCGAACTACGACGCTCACACGTTAGTAACATAATCCGATGTTAGAAGTTATAGACGCACTAAAAGGATATGACAGCTAGTATCTAACAATATCCGATGCGCGCTATCTACAGTCTCTAGAGAATATTTCAAAAAGGATGTATATTAACAGTAATGTATTTTAGAAGAAATTTGAGTACCAATTTACAATATACACACACATAATTCACAATATATTATAAGTATATATAAATTTTATAGTTAAAATATGATAAAATTTATTCGAAAAATAAATTGTACATGAATAAAAAATGAATTCAAATTTCTTATATATATATTATATCAATATATATAATATATATATTATATATATATTGATATAATATATTGATATAATATATTAATATTAAGCAGTTTGATAAAAAATTTAATAAAAACTATTCGAGTTTAGATCATTGATGAGAAAGAAATTATAGTGAATTGTTAAAATTTTATTTACGTGAGGAAAAAAAACAGAATTCCAGTGAAAATTTATAAATATTTCACAAATCAATTTCACATTGTTCACCATTCAAAAACCGCTTGGATTTAATCCTTATGCAGAATTCAGAATTTTTATATTCTTTGCTTATTACTTTGCGCTATATTATACGAGACTCAAATAATTCTAAAACTTATATACAAACTTTTTACGAGAGATCCCGTCCGATATTCGGGTTCGAGCGATGCTGTTACGGAGTCATAAATTTGTTACGCCGATCGTTAATGGCAGCTCGTGAATCACAAACACGGCACCTTCGCCGGACCTACCGGTGTTTTCGCGAATTTCCATGCCGAGATTGCGCGTTCGGCGATTTAGCGAGCGCGTTCCGGGCTTTCCAGGGACGAGCTTACGGTCACTAATGGAGTTTCTACGAAACGCGCGCGCGGTACGGCGCAAGATCCATTTCGATATTCGAGAGATAGAGAGAGAGAGAGAGAGAGAGAGAGAGAGAGAGAGAGAGATTTATCTGGTCGTTGGAAAGAATCGGATAATCCGATATCCGCGCTACGTTATGAATTATTCGGATACTCGAACGATTATTATCGATCGTTATCCAGATCCGTATTTCACTGGCAGGCGGTGCGTCATGTGTTCTTCAAGTTAACCGAATCTCGTGCAGCTGCGGAATCTCCCCGGCACAAGCGCGTACAGAGAGCGGGAGCGCCAGTTCGGGCCAATTACAGGCATGCTCAAATTGAATTCCGATATGAGAAGACACCGGGATTCCGGGAATTACGAGCGATTGTTTTCGATAACTTCTCTTCTAGCCGGCAGAGTCCTGCTTGTGACGTTTTAATTCATCGGTATAAGCTCGTGAAATATTGTCGTGGTAATTAAAAAAAGGCAATTTTTTTTCAGGACATATCTAAATAATAGCAATACGGAAAAAAAATTGGTAAATTCTCTGGACGATGTCTCGTTCCCAATTGAAATCTGTTGCAGACAGAACTGCGAAAATAAAATACTGTCTCTCTGGTTTTTTTTCTTCAGCGGAAAAAGTAACTTCTTTTTTTTTTGTACTCGTATTTTATCTTCGAGTCCTTTAGGCAGTTCTCATTGTTTCAATCAAATAATGACGTATTTTGAATGAAACCGCAACTAACAAAGACTTTGCGCAAGAACGTGATATAATTTGCGTTCTTCGTTAAGCCGTGGGAGCTTCTCAAAGTTGGAGACGAACAGAAGATGACGGCGTTAAGAACAGCAATGTTGATCGGGTTGCGGCGTGAAGAAACTTTCGTAACGAGTGGGACGGTCGAACCGACGGACGTCATTTCTCCTTTTTGCCAATGTTATCGCCATTGTTCCCGCCGTTAATTAATATAGCAGACGACGATATCGATTCGTACGGCTAACGACCGAGCAAAATCTATCAATACCACGATAATACTCGAGTCGATGTAGGATACCTCGGCTTAGGATAATTGATCCTTAAAGATGAAGGTTAAGGGATGAAAGGATAAGTCAGATATAAAGCGGATGAGGGACAGCGGATGAGGGATGAGGACGCGAAGAGAGAGAGAGAGAGAGAGAGAGAGAGAGAGAAAGAGGCAACATAGATACAAAGTTTCGATTGTTCTCACAAACTAGTCCAGATGCTTGACTATACAGACTTAAAATTGCCGATTGCTCGACTGACACAGAAATCGACAGTGCCTATTTGGAAAGGGATTAAAGGTTTATCGCGCACTTTGCGGTTCGACCATCGCTGAGATTATATACAATATCATCGAAGTTCGTAAAATCGAATCCTGTCGTAATATTCAAAATTGCAATTTTAAAAAGTTTAAGCGAACAAACAAAATTAAGTTTAAGTAACTAGTTTAAATAAATAAACATTTCAAAGAAAACGTTTGTTACTAAATTCTCTTTTTTTTTCATAAAATCTCTTATTGTCAGACGTACATATACCTATTGTGCAAAAAGCGCTTGTTTCTCTGTAGCGACACTTAATTTCATGGCTCATTGCACGGCAATCAGTATAGGAAAGCGTTATATCACTTTGAATAAAAAAGGCGTCACGTTGCTGCCAATTTCGTAAAAATCCTTCAAAGTCGCCATTCAATCAGAGTTGCGCCATTCGCCGGCAGTAGAAAGGATGAGTTTCTCCGTTTCGGCAGACAACCCACCGTCGACGAAAGGCCCGATCGATTTAATTTCAAATCCCGACGCTCCTCCGACCACGTCTTCCGCACGATGATCCTTTAATTCAATTACAGTGAGTCGGTCGAAATTCTATCTTTAAATTGAAATCGATCTATAGGTCGGCTTCGCTTTGCATCTTACGGGAGAAGCGTCGAGAGAGAGAAAAAGAGAGAGAGAGAGAGAGAGAGAGAAAAAAAGAGAGGGTAAAAGCGACATTGTTTTTTAATAGGAGCAACTGATAACATATCGATCTTCGCGGTATCCTTCCACGTTATTTTCTTGTTAACCAAAGCGAGATGCTATGGCAGCATTTTTCATGTCAGCAGAAAAAAGTGCCGACAAAATCTTGACCGCGATTGATTTTCTAAACGATTACTTTTGCATCTCTATTAAATCTTCCAATTTATCTTTGTTCTTTTGTTACAATTATTCCTTCATCGCGATGATCAATAATTAATCATAGATTTCTCTATTTCTATGTTCTAATTTTATTCTCTCTTTTAATAGTTCTTCAGGAATAACATCAAAATTGAAATAAATATATACTTTACTTTTATTTACTTTTTTTTAAAAAGAACATATGCTATATATATTTTTACAGCAAGAATTTACCTTTGTGTGAGTTAAGTATTATACACATGATTTTTTACAAGTTTTGTCATTTAAAGAAATATATTTAATGTTTGTAACTACTAATTCTTCATTAAGGAATAGTTAAAGCTGTTTAACAAGAATATAGCTGGAAGACAGTAAATGTCTCAGGTCATTCAAAAGCAAAAGTAAATAACGCTGTTTACTTTTGGTGGCGAGAAACCTAACTAAAACAAGAACACATTCGGTGATCTAATCATAAATCAATATGTATCCGTTTCTTATAATATATACGCATGTGAATGTAATAATTTGCATTCATATATAGTGATAGCATAAGAATGTGATTAGCGAAAGTCTATTTTCTCGAGAAAAAAAGAATCAATTTAGAATGTTCACACGACGATACCGAATTCTACGAACGCGTTTTTTTTAATTTGTCAAAAGAATATATGTTATCACTGGAAAAGTAGAAGTATTGATTAATGCAAAACGAAATGTAGCGGCAGCGCTTATCGAGAAAAATTTGCATAACGTTTAATGAAAAAAAAATGTATATTGGTCTATTGGGATACTTGATATTGCAAAGACTACGCGATTATCTCGAATGTATTTATTATTTTTTAAATTGAAATTTAATTGTAAATTCTTGTCTTAAGGCTACAAAAACTATACGGCCCTCTCTCTTTCTCTCTCTCTCAAAATCAGCGATAAATGCATTTATCCCGTACAATTTATGACTTCTTTCCCTGCGTACTATTAATTTTCATTCGTGTGAGCTGCATTTAATCGAATGTATTCGCAACGGAATTAATGTGAGTCGCCGAACGTTGTACGGAAGTAATGTAAAATTATGGTATATGTGAAATAACTTTTCTCCCTGTACGTCATAACGGTGAGATCAATACGCGAAATTAATATGTACGAACTTTATATTTTTGCTATACTCTTTGGACTAAATCAACTTTTGGAAGATCTCCAAAAGTGGTCTTTAACGAGTTATTATTCTTGGCCCGATAACAATGTAAGATATATATCCATCCAACAAGTTTTATTACAAGAAAATGTACGAACACCTATTTTTCATACATACGTTAAAGTTGTTTTTGCAGTTTTAAAAGATACTTTGGAAAGAAATTTAATCAATCAGATTTTTATATTAGAGGTATAAAAATTTTCATACAGAGATGAGTTCATATTTCTTACATCACTTAATTTGTTTAACCCGATTTTCTTTTAACCTAATAGATATAATAAAAAAAAAAGATTTAATATGAAAGAACAATTTCGATGTATAATATAGAAATTAAATATACGCTGTCTTAATGTATATTCGGTTGGAAATATCGAACCGCAAAACGCAATCAAAATCTTTGTGAGTAAAATTGGTAATCTGGAGCGAATCGAATGTGTCTACACAAAGCGCTTCTTGACGCAAGCGGTGCGACGAAGTGCATTTCGCGTAGGTGGTGATCATTAGCCAGTTTATCGAGAGTGCAGCGCAGAGTCAATGGCAACACAATGAGGACCGCTCCCCAGTCCTCCCAGTCCTCCGGCTGTTGCCCGGACTGTCCACACGTTGTAGGTGTGAGCGCGAACACGTGTTCTGAATGCGTCGTTTGGCTCGGATAATCGTTCGATCGGAAAACAGACGTTCCGATAATCGACATTCCGGCGCAGCGCCGCGTTTCGATGCGAAACCTACAAGCGCACCCGTCGGAACGATATTGTCGCCGCGCTGTGCCCGGCGCTTGGCCCGGATTTCTATGGCCGACGAAACGGCGTAAAACCGGGGCGGGGGGAGAGCGACATGGAAAATAAATTATAATGGCGTAAGTGGAGCGCGTAATTAAAATCGCGCGCCGGGGCAACAATATCGCGCGCGGCCACGGATTTTTCTAAAAGCAATTTACGTAACGTTCAAAATCCCAAGACAAATACTGGGTGCTTTTACGGTGCTTTCGCGGCCGTATAATTTTCTCGGTACACAATATAAAAATTATGTATGTAAGATATACGTCAGGCATCGCCGCACGCTTCTCGCGCGCACGCGGTGCAGAAACTTCTGTAATTTCGTTACATACATTTATTATACGTGTAAAAATTATGCGAGTATTATATTGGCATCTATCTCGCGTAGATATACCTACTTATATACCTCGGCGATTAATTTAAAATTAATTAGGCGAATTTAGTCCCCGCGATATCTGTAATACCGAGAATGTAGGATACCTTTCACATGACGCGGATAATATTCATTCATTGTAAAGTTATATTGCACAATGTACGTCATAATACTATTCTCCGTCATTAAATATGTGACGGGGGAAAATGGATACTCATGAAAACTTTTCTCTCATGACACGTATACCGCACATGGTATGTTTCGCATAATGTAAAATTATATTTTCATTCTTCGTTATGAAAAATATCCGTCCCACGCGAAAAACATCGCGTGTAGTAAAGCGCGCGCACGTAAATGTAGAAACGCAAAATAAATAGACGCACTTTTTGTGAGTTTGACTTTCGCCGACAATTTCATACAAAATTAACGTTGTTGTAAAAGTCAGACGTGAGTCAAGTGTCACGTCGGGGGAACTGCTACGGAAATTCATGCCGCGATATCAGGTTATAGAAGAAAGATCAAAATATGCCTAAAAAAAATATGCCAAATCGCCGATTCGTTGCGTACGCGACGACAGTCCGTCAATCGCGATTTACATCGCTGAAACAAAACGAAAGCCCGAATGCCAAAAAGCCCGATGCTGCAGGTGATGCGAATAAAACGATGAAGAATAACACAAACGGAAGTTCCGAATAAACATGGGCACAAACACGCGAAACTGCTCAGCCGAGAGTACCGTCCATAAAAATGTCGCTCGACGCCCGCCCGGTCGATTTACAAAACGGCGGATAAAACGGCGGCGCTGGCAGCGCCGGAGAGCGATCAGAAAGGATTTAATTAACCGAGTCCGGGATGTTCCTCCCTCTCGCAGCACCGCGTTCTTTGAGGGGGAAATCGTCGTCGCCTTCCCCCGCGGCGATTCACTTCCCGCCGGTATCTCGCCATTACGTCGGCGGCTAACTTTATTATACGCGCGATTGATTTCCGCGAGGAGAGGGAAAGAGAGGGAGAGAGAGAGAGAAACAGAGCGAAAAGAAATGATATAACTGCGGTACAGGTCAGAGAGATGAAGTTCGCTCGAGGAAAGGAAAACATCGCCGCGAATAGCTCGCAAAGTTTCCGAGCTGCCGTGGTGCTTTTTTGATAACTTTCCGCGCGTACGTTCTAACTCGTTCCGATGTGTTTTGATAACTCTCTTATTATTCGAACCGCGATCACGACCGGTATGCACTCGGCTCTCACGTATTTGTGCTTGCAGCATATGCTCCGTATGCGCGGCAAATAAAATGCGAGAGCGCACCGAATGTGCGAGATGCTCTTCTCTCACACTCTCTCTCTCTCTCTTTCTCTCGTTCCTTTCATACATATCTCTTTTGAAATCATACTTTTCATGGGTGCTTCCAGTGGCATCTGAATTATTCGTCATTGTATGTCACGCATCTTTAATTATGAATCGGGAAAGCGCAAAGAGAGTCTACTATGTTAAAATTAATCTCACATAATAAAAGAGTTATTCGCTTCAACGAAAACGTGAAAACTCTCCAAATAATATAAATACAAGGAGCAAAAAACAGAAATGTATACAATTAGATAAAATAGCAAAAATAAAAATATAAATGCTTTTAAACAAATATCTTCTAAATATCTAAAAAAAAATCTAAAAATCTATATAAATATCTTCTACTCTGCAGAAGAAAACTTAAATTCGTGATAAAATTATTAAAAGTCTTTTGTTTTAAGAACTGCAAAGATCATGGAAAACAATTTATTGATTTCACCATATTTTCATTCATTCATTGTTCTTATGTATTTTATATATCTTATATATATACATATATATTATATTGTATATATATATATATTATATATATATATATATATATAAAACGTTCAATGACTTTTATCATCTACTAAATATATACCATATATATGTATATCTTGTAGATGATAAAAGTCATTGAAACGTTATTTTTCAAATGCAAACCAAGGTAAAAGCCACGTCTCCCCCGAAAACCATTCCAATGCGCATCGTAAGCTGCGCTATCTTATTAAATAACTATTATGCTAATTAGCTCGTAGAATACCGTACTTTTAATCCGCTTAAAAGCCTCTGGCGAGAATTAAAAACTCGCTAGACGCGCGGAGAGCAAATTCCGGTGAAGCCGCGAGAGGAAGCGGGGGAGTGAAGCACGCTGAAAGGCAAACGGAGAGATGAAAGAGAACGGAAAAACGCCGGAATAAACGCAAAGGCTTGCGGAATGACCTCCATCTGGTTCGGTCGACCTCTGATTCGGTATGCGGACTGCCCGAATACCGAATGACAGAACTCGCGGTCCTGCTATGGCGGATGCACGGCTACATCCCCCTCCGGCCGTGTCACATAGCAATCACGGGCAGCCGGATTATGTGGGGTTTATCCTCGTGCATGCACGCACACACGCGTCGGATAAATCCGCTGATTCAGCGATATAAAATCTGGGAGTAAGCGAGAGAGGAGTCGGTCAGTAGCGCGAATCCGTGACGGGACGGGAATGGAGAATGGAACGATGCGGCGCGGCGCGGGAATGACTGAGCGCGAAAGTGCGGATCAGCGGGGAATGAACGAAAAATACGATCACAATTTTATCCCCCCATTGTGCGAGCGTTACGGTTCGCGAGCGTCGAGATAAAGAGACGCGCTTTTATACGACGTCGACTGGCGCCCGACGTCGCCGAAGTCGACGAAGTCGACGACGCCGGGGGCGTACACTCGCATTCGCGCGGAGGCACCCAGCCAATTAGCGTGGAATTAATCATGCCATTGTTACGGGCAATTCTAGCCGCGGCCGGGCTGGCGGTTTCTTCGATTATCGACCCAACCGTTTGAAGCCTACAATCGTAATCGGGCTGATTGCACGTCCCGTGAAATTTCCATTTTTACACTTTTTACTTTTTTTGTGGCAAAAATCTCATCTTTTAATGCTCTGTGGACTCAATATATTATCACCCTTTTTCATTTTAGTGATGTCATCGCATTATCTGAGTTGAAATAATTCGGTATAAGAGAAATATTCCATTTTACAAACAAGACGTATAAATAAGATTTTATATAATAAAAATGTAAAACGCCAAACCTGTAATCTTATATGGAAATGCTTATTATCTTGTAATTTTAGAGAAAAGGATAAAGATACATTTTATTCCGAAAGAAATCAGTTACATACACATTTTATAAATCATACAAAAAGAAATACGATACGGTATGTCTACTCTTTCATTCTCTTATCAATCAAATAAACAAGAAGAAAAAATATTTTATTCCAACACAGTTCATGAAGTCTTATTTGCTCATAGAAATTAAAAACTTTTAATATATTATGCTTTTATGATTTTTTGATGGAATTTTATCTCGATCAAATCAAAACGAATGAAAATCTTAACGTGATTCACCAAGTCTTTTCTAAATAGAAAAGTAAAAGAGTGTTGATTGCGGAAGAGAGAGAGAGAGAGAGAGAGAGCGTTTTCTATGTCTTTAATATCGAAATAACTTTTGAAAAGCTACGTGCACACTATATCATGGCTATATCACGCGCTACAATATTTTACGATAAATCTCTGCAGAAGAATAACGATAATATCAATATTTTGGCGTCGATGCTATTTCTTTAATTTTTTCGCAGACTTACGAGCAGCGGCGTATAAATCATGTTGTATCGACAATGCCGCCGTAAATCAAACGTTATGTGTCAGAAGAAGCGACACGCCAATTTTTTTAACTGATATTCGCGATTTTTTCAACGCATGATACCCCCGTCGGCCTGCGTTCCTACGCGGAAGAAGGGCATGAATGTTTCATTGCATCTCGCGCGGCAAAATTCCGTACAATGCATTGCAAATTTATCTCATTTTCTATGCATTACTTTTTCTAAGCGTCGCCGCAAGCCGAATGGCCGATGGTATTTCCCGAATAATAGACAACATCTGGCTGGCGTCTATTTTTTCGTTCCGCCGCGCGACAACACACAACACACGCGCGGGCAGAGAAAAGCGCGTGTCGCTGAGAATTTAATTACTTTCGATCGGAGGCACGAGCTATCCTCTCTTCCTTACGGAAGTTTAACGTACCGGAAACACGCTGGAGCGCGTGTGAGAAGCGAGAAACGACGGGAACTATGTACCCCGCGCACGAGAGAACTATGTTCTCTGCTCTGCTCCGCTCTGCTCTGCTCTGCTCGTCGTACGTCACGATGAACTTTCCCCGCTTCGAAATACGATGCTACAGCGATTCTCTACGTGCCAGTTGAAAAGAAACGGGCTACACGGACGCGAAAGTCTTTCTGACGAAGTCGAGTCGAGGAACGCGGCGTCAGTCGAGGCGCTCTTGATGTTCTCTCCTCCGCCCCCTACACCTATACACACTCTTTCCACTCGCGAGAGAGAGAATTATGATCTCTGCGAAATAAAGTTGCGCTGTCCGAACTGGAGTTTGTTAATGTGATCTATTTCAGAAGTTTCGTCAGTTTTTTAGCAGAGCAAGAGCGAGACGCGGGAATTCGCTTTAAAATGGCACGTCTGAGTATTCATTTTTACTTTTTCTTTGTTCTTAACATTTCATTTATTTCATATCCACAGTTAGCAACTTTAAGAGAGAAGGTATGACACGAAGATTAATATCTTCAAATCACAGCTCAAATGTATTGACGACGTCTCTTCTCTTTCTTAATATAAAAATATATCACGCGTGGTGTCTTACATATTATGTACAAATTCTTGTTGAAAATTTCTGACAAAGATCGACGTGAGACTTCCGCGAGAAAAAGTCAATTTTCAATTTATCCGTTAAATAAACTTTATTAAACCCGTTTAATGTAAGGATGTAACCAGGTCAGTAGCTGCGCGTAAAGCAAGGCAAGTCAAGAGCAATGTGTTAACATGAAGGAGACGTTACACAGAGAAAATCCACCTTCCTTCCTTCCTTCCTTCGGTTTCTAGGACGCTCGAGACTCGATTCTCAGAAAAGTTTTCGCATTAATAATTCCGAGGCGCATACGGAATTATAAATCGGCCGGTACCACGCCGCGCCCTAATGGGACTGTTTGAAATTCCCTCGGTTCTCGAACTGGGAATACGGCCGCACGAGCGTGTACAAGTCGAGAACAAAGTATAATACGGAGAAAGAAACACTTCTTTCTCTCTCTCTCTCTCTCTCTCTCTCTCTCTCTCTCTCACTCTCCCTCTCTCTTTTTCGCAATGCACGGTGGCGTTAGACTCGATGAAATATTTTCCCCGTCTCTTTTTTTTTCTAATCTCTTTGAATCCCCGTGAACATAGCGGAAGTAATTTAAAGTTCTGATGGAAAGCAACGTCCTTAATCACGAATTTACATGCTTGAGACATCTTTGCGTCGTGCATGCGCCTCCAGCTTGGGAACATCGCGTGCCGAACGTGGACGAAGGAATAAGTGATAGCTCTCGTAATCTTCGACGTAATTGTATCGCAATCTACATTTCCTCGCGGCAATTCTAACGCGTTCATCTTCTCATTATTATTTCTCGTTATTATTATATGAAGCAGAAAAATGTAAATTTGCACATTTACCACATGAGATCGCGAATAAAAATTCACGAATAAAATGGAGATACGCCAGCGCTTTTGTTTCACGGCAAACAATGTCATACCGATAAAAACACACGCGTATGTCTTTGCAGCATTAAATCAATTGACCATTCGTACGGCAAACATCGGTTTGCACTGCACATTGTATGCAGTGTAAATGTCAACACAGTGAATTCAACAGCTAAACAGATTTATGCATTCCATATATTCTCTTGCTCGCTCACGGAAACCGCAGCACAATGAACAACAAAAGCTAAAACGAGTGCAGTCTTTCCAGGGCATTGGTAAATGGATAGACAATTGTTTGTATCCGTCGAAAGAAGTCCTTTATGTTACGAGATTAATTTCCTTCTTACGTGACTATCGTACAATGTATCATCTAACAAATGGCTTCATCTACCTTCGCTTTCAATCTTCTTCTACGAATGCGAAATGTAAGTGCACGCTTCAGACTAAAAATTGTGTAATAAAAATATCTCAGATATTTGGTATTTAAAAAAAAAAGATGAATCATATATTCGCAATTTTCCAATTTTCAAACTCAATTTTCTCGAACGAAATCCAATACGTAGAAAGACTTATTCTACAATCCCGTACGTATTTTTGTATCTCCAATTTTAGAATCATTCCATATGTAAAATATTTGTATCGCCGTATCTTGTGTAGTAACAAGTTCATGTATCTTGATATACCCATGTAATATAAGCCATAAAACTGCAAAGCCATTGCGATACGATGTCGTAGTACTTTGTTACAGGAACTCAAGAATAAGGAAGAGCTCATAATAGATTCATGACAAAAGTTAGTGCGCCATCCGATACGTCGCCATTTCAACTATATTATACTTCCGCGCGCTCCCGCGATGGGAATGCTCGTCGAACAAAATCGACGTACGACAAACGTTTATCGTAACCGACCGCGACGTTCGCGGTAGCGAATACATTTGTCGCGTGAAAAAAAAAAAAAAGAAAAGAATCGACCCCGTCGTCTATCCCGCCCCATTAGCGCGGCATTCTTATGCGGCCGGCGAATTTCCATTCCGCGACGCATAATTTGAATTTCCGCGTTGGAGGGATTACGGAACGCGGTGCGCTCTTGTGTAACCGGAGACGATTTGCATCGAAAACAGCGGGCTCGAGCCCTCGAGCGGAGCCCTCGAGCAAGCCGTCTCGAAAAACTCGTCGGAGAACGACGCGCCGACGGTCGTTGCGTAAACACGCGAATGCGCTTTTTCGAAATCGTCGCACTTCTCGGCGCGTAAAGCAACTTCCGCTGCTTTAGCAGATTCACGATACATTCCGGACATCAATATTATCTGTCGCACTTATTGAATTTTATTATGTGATGTTCACGAGTCGTAAAGATAAATTATATGACATAATTCCCTATCATTGAATAATAAGCATTAAATTGAGTTAGATCTTAGTACATCTGACATCCGGAACGCGCCATTCCGAACCCAAATGTCGCAAATATGGCTCGCCGACAGAGCCATAAAAGCGACATATGCGACGAAGAGCGCGAGTCGGCCATAATTTTCCGCCGTATTCCGCGAACATCGCCATTTGAAATTGCATTATATCTTTACCTGCAAGCAAACGCGTTGGCAGGGATCAGATTCATTCTATTTCCCAATGATTTTCACTGAGCCGTTGCAACCGATAGCATGCAGCAGTTACTTCGAAACTTTCATTGCAGTTTGCTGTGAATTAGCCCTGTGAGAACGGATTACAGGGCTGTACTTTATGGGCGTGCAGAGGAGTCTGTAACATTTTAACGTGTAGATGCCGCAGATTATATTAACTCATGTTTGTTCGCTTTAAATATTATCTACACGAAGATAAAAGTTGCAGCCTTACATGAACTAATTAACGATAAGATTAGAATATTAATGAGTTGTTTTTCTAGTAATAATTATTTTAACTCGTACGGTATTGAAACATTAATAAAAGATCTATCTTATCAAATTTTCACTAATTATAACAAGATAAGTAACATCTATATATACCTATTTACCGATTAAACGAATAAATCGCTTATACTTGAATCTTTTATATTCCCTTCATGTGAACAAGAATTTATTATAAAAAAATAAGAAAACTTTTGATCCAAGATCTTCCATCAATGTAGACATAATTTCAGTTCTTTTATCTTTCTAATATAGACATAGCGGCATTATAAACGTGATGACATCGGCAGACCTAAAACGTTAAGCGCAATTTGAGAAAGCAGGAGTTACGGTCAACGTTCGAGCCGACATCGCGCGCGTAGGACGTGGACGACGGGATTCGCCGTCGCGTCATTACCGACGCACGCCGTTATGTTGAGAGCTATATACACGCGCGGCCGTAAAACCACCGGCGGACATAAAAAAAGCTAAGAGGCATGCAGAGAGGCGGGAAACTATTTTACGAGGGATCCATTTGAATTTATTCACTTCACGGACATTTATTCGCCGCGACGTTCGTTCTCGCTCGCCATGAGTCACGAATCCACATGCTATAAGATCGGATTTCGTGCGACTAAAGTTTGACTATTCGCATTCTCCCTTTTTTTTGTTGTTGTTAAAACAGGAAATATATAATGCAGTTGTTGTAAATTGTGGAAACCACGAGTTTCCAACTGACAAATTTCGGAGTCAGTGATTGCTAACAAAACAAATAATATCGATTTTCCCACCCTTCCCGCGCGAGTTAAAAGGTCGCGTAAAAACTTGCTGTTCGAAAATCATTCTATTTTTCATTAGTATTCTATGGATAGAATGCTATATTTGGGTATTCCAGACGAGTGAAAAGTTTCTGACGTTTCGCGAACAAGCGAAAAGTCGATTCCGATTAAAATGTGGTTTTCAGGACTCGTCATGTCGTAATTGACGTATCGACGCTCGAGCAAAAGCACTGTATTTTAATCAATTCATTTTATGAGTCTAAAATGTCTAAAATAAAAGATAATTAAGAAATCTAAAAAAATATTAATGTTAACATGTTACGCGTTTTTTAAATTTCTAAACTAATGATCTTTAGAAAGTTTAAACTGCAATGATATATTGAGGTTTCTCTGGAACAAATAAATAAAATATATTTGTCACAGAGAGAAAGAGAGAATATATAAAAGTGATAAAATGCGCGACAGAATTTTTTTTATTTAATTTGTATCATATGCAACAAAGCATTCATTCAGAGGTATACACGGATAAATATTGAAAGCAAACAGCGCGCGCGTCGCGTTTAATCCTGCAATCGCATTCGCACGGAGCGAAACGCCAAAATGTATCAAGTAGCTTTGTATTGCTGAGAGTCATCGGGTATCGCAATAGTGTGTCACACAGGGGCCGACGTTTACAAGAGTTTCGCGATAAATCCCGCCCTTGAGCTTAACTCGAACGTGAGCCGTTACGGGATGCAATATTTTCGCTTTTCGCGACGTATATGCGCACAAAACCCCCAGAAACCAAAGGAAATAATTCGATAGATATATGCGTACACATACACGCGCACACACACACACGTGTGCGCACACAGCCACAAACACACTGATAGACTGTCCGCAAATCGTTTAACTCGGCGATTCAATTAACATGGAAACTCTCCCCCGTATAGCTTCGTCAATATTTTCTACCTCAGTCGCGGGATCAAATGCGCCGCACCCACCATTTGTGGAAAGGAATATCAATTACGTGCGATCTCTAATTCAAACCATCACGCGACATTAAAGCACCTACTACGATCTACGGGATGGACTTCGCGCCGGTAGTTTATACATACGTGCCAATTAATATTGCATGAGACGCACGCAGCAAAATGCATCTGTCTGACGCAATTTAATGTATAATTGAAAACGAAAAGGAATGTTTAATTGTAAATTCGGTATATGTATATTTTAAGAAATATATCCTTATTTTTCTCTTAAATACAGTTTTACATTTCGAAGACTTATATTAAGTTCACATAATTCCCGAAACTTATTGTCGTACTTATTTATTTTGTACACCCTAAAAATTCTCTCATCACGATGAATTTTATAATATTCCCATCATACTTTTTACGATACATCTAAGATTTGAATTTCTTTAAATGTGTGTGTTTTCTTATATTGCTTGGAACTGCATTTTCTATATTCGTCACATTTCATTCCGCATATAGCTTACAATATATTTTTCATGAATTTGTCTCTTAAGAAAAAGTAGTCGGCGAAGACAGGAAGGACAGACGAGCAAGAAAGAACATTGAGTTAGAATGAACTTTAAATATTTCGGTCTACAACTGAAACGATGTTAACGATATCAAACGAGTCTGTCTATACTGTCTTTCTCAAGTCAATAGTCTGAAGTAAGAGCAACCCCCCACGGCAGTAAATTTTTACGAGTGAGAAATCTTAACGAATTCAGGACAAACGAGGACTGAAAATAAAAGATGCGGTTGTTCCGCGGAAACTCGCTGGAGAAGAATGTAGCAATTACTTAAGTGCTCCCACTTGTTTGCGAACGGAAAATCTAGTTTATGGGATTTGTATGCCAACAGGTGCTATAGCAGAGAGCAGAACCATGCTAGACTTTTCCTCCACGTAAAAGTCATTCCGCCTTACGTCGGACTTTCAAATCGTTCACTGCAGTCTTCCGTCCACTCCTCGTAGATTGTGTTGCCTCCAAGTTTCGCTGCTTGTCGCCGAATAAACAAGCATCAGCGGAAGAAGATAAATCGCCACAGCGCATACACACTTGCCGTTCTCTTGCTATCTCGATTAAAACGCGTACATATACGGAGAGATGTATTTATACATTATCCTCTAAAAAAAAAAATTCTCTTAAAAAATTTTCCCTCGGGCAAACTTGTAAACTTGAAAATTCGTGGCATAAATTTTCTACATCGCGATAAAAACGCGAATTTCAATTATTTTTTTTACGACATCTTCCGCACTTCTTTCGCCCGCTGATAATAGCTGCAAAATAATTTATCTTCTCCCAGAAAGACTCATTAAAGAATGAAGACTGCGTCGGTTATTTCAAACACCGCCGTATTGTTCATATCGGCGGTGACGCAGGTAGACACGAGAGTATCCGCGTGCTTTAAATTTCTCGTTTCCGCGGGAACGAGAGTGTAGCTACTATTCCCGTTTAGTACTGTCAGAAAGTGTCCATTACATCAGGAACGACTTCGCCGGCTCGCACAGAACTCATTCGGCTTTATGTTTGACTTTTAAATCACCGGCGCTGGCACTAAGGCGACTTTTCGAGCGGTTGATAATTCCGGATTTCCAGATTTTTCTTTGAACAAGCAGTAAGAGTTTATCTTCTTTTCGCGTTATTAAAACTCCACGAGGTATTTAGCAAGAACGGAAAAAAAAGATATCGTCGCCTGTTACTATCTTTTGTAAAAATATAATGCGAAACGTAGTAAAGAAGTAGAATAAAGTAAGAATAAAGTGCATTTTGTAATATACATAATTCAATGATATAAATAATAAACTATCGCGTTATATTTTGTTTTACGTTGGTCGCGGTTTATCTTTCCCCTTTTGATATATTTCACCTTAAGCAGGACGTTTCGCCACTTGCGGCGAAAGAGTGTCCATTTCATCAGCAGGCGACTTCATCGCCTCATGTAAAACTCATTTCGCTTTATACCTCGCATTTAAATTCCAGATACCTCCTCGGCGCTTTCTCCCCTCGTGCAATCTCGTTTCCTAGATTTTTAGATACATTCACAGGCGTCCCGTACTCTCAGATTCAACCTCGAAAATTCATATCTCCAACTCTTTCCCCGCTGCGCATACAGAAATCTCGTCCGTAACAAAAGTCACGCGATGAAATGCGAATTACAAAGATAACGCCGTTATCTGACTGAATAATTTAAAAAAAATTAGGATCGTTAAAATAAAATACATAGATGAGTTATGTGTTTATTTTTAAAGAAAATTTCTGAATGGGTTTTCAAAAGAAAGTAATTTACCGCGTATGATTCACATATATTATAATTTTTCACGGTTTAGCGGTAATGATATGCCGAAAGTTTTATCTTTCTCTGTCGTTTCTAATTAAAATATGATATACGTACGACAAACAATGTATAGTATTAAATTATTATTCTAAATTAAGTTACGCCGAACTGAAATAAAGTTAAAATTGGATTGTGAAGAACTATCCTGTCTGTTGTAAATAGAGAACAAGAGGGAAATATGAAAGAGATCGCGGAGCTTTTTTTGTCACATTTTCACGTTCTCACGTTCTGCAGCGTTCGCGCACGCGCACGGACGTATATTATTTCATACGAGAAACATTCATTTCGGCTCGTTAATCTTAACTTTTCCCATTTGTCGTATTTGATCCCGGAGTTAGCGCATCTGGGATAACATCCAATATTGCGCGAACGTTCTCACGGGAAACTTGAACAGAGAAATAGTTGAGAAACTACAGATTATCCTTTTCTTTCGTGTTTTCCCATTAAACTCGGTTAACATTGCACGCGGACTGTCTCGCAACTTATTAGAATTCCATTCCTACATCCACGGCATCTCCATTCCTGTATCTGTTCGAGACTCTTCCGGTGCCACCCTTATGTTGTCGACCGTCGCCCTTATCCCCGATAAGTCTCTCTTTCATTAGAAAGTGACCGAGAGAGTTTTCGATTTAACTGCAAAGACAGTTTCACGAGGAGCACGACGTCGGTCGTGTCACGATCCGTTTAATAGCATAATAGATTACACGAATGTAACGAAGGAAGAACTTTATCGTAATGGAGAGTCATGAGGTGATATTAGCCATAAGTTTTAAGTCCTTGAATAATAAAGAGATCACGAAATAAATTGAAGACACGCTAGTTCGCAAAAACGATAACTCTCAATATAAAAGGAAAATGAAAAATTTCCTGGGTCCCTATCTTGTCCTTCTCTTACAGAAATCCAATTTAACACACACACACAGAGAGAGAGAGAGGCTGATTTAACGTTGGAAATTATTTACTTTGAACATTAAAAGCACCATTGTTGCAGTGCTTTTAATATTCAAAATAAGTAATTAATCACTATCTTCCAGTAATAAATTTCTGCAAGAATTGCTAAAATATTATCTGATATGATACTATTATGCAAAATACATGTTGGATCTTTTTTTCTCGAAATAAGTATTCATCACGATCTGCGCTTCAGATAGAAAATCTTTTCCTCGCGGAAGCTTTCAACCCTCAACCAATCCACAGCCGCCGCATTTCGCCGGACCTTCCATTCGAATTTCAAAATTCATGTCCTACCTCGTCGCGCACAGCCTTTTATCTGTCTTCGGCTCTCTGCAATCTGGAACGACCAATGTTTCACGAGCACGCGTCCCGCGCGCGGTCGAAGTTTAATCAAACTTCTAAAAGACTTCCGGCCGAAGCGCAGCCCCGCATTGCGATTCGTGGATTCAGGACGAACTTCCGGTTCCACCTTGCGCTCTGCCTCGCTCTCTCTCTCTCTCGCGCGCGCGCGCGCAAGCGCGTCCCTCTTTATTCTTTCTGTCGTCCGTCTACTGAGCATCCCACACCCTGCATTCTCTTGGAGCTAGCTACATTCTCAGTTTCCTCCTCGCTCGCCCGTCAAGCCGATAGCGCGAGAGTTGCGAGACTCGGCGGAACGAGGATCGCCTTTCGGGAAATTGAATCCCGTTTCGAATCCCGCCGGGAGTCTTTCCAGCAACACGTCTGACACGTCGTGCGACGAGTCGCACTTCGGTTTCCTCTTTCACGTCGCTGCACCGGAATGTTTATGCGTTCTAGGCTAGGAAGCGGCCTGCATCTCGCTTGAATCGATGATAGATCCACCGACTAACGATAGAATCCCGTCACGTCGGTCGCCGAAATTCTTTGCAAGGGAAATGTCTACATTCAGTGACATCGCAGCTTTTATATTCAGTGACAATGGTTCCTTCTTTCACGTGGAAATAAAAAAATAAAATAAAATAAAATCGATATCTGTGAGAGAATTCTTAATAGACTAAACCTTTTCCGAATATGTGTATACTCACAGCTTTTTCCCATATTTTTAAATTTATTTACATTAATTCCCGAGAGAAATAAAAGTATAATAATATAAGAAAATTTATCTTTTTATGTATGCGCGAAGTAGCGTAAAAAAATTTTTTTATTTGTGAATACCTGCTGTTTGTTTCTCATTTTTCATGAAATTTAAATTAACTAAAGGTAAAGCTTCGAACATAAACCAGACGCAACTCGCAGTTGCGCCAGTGTATCTTTCATTTGACGCCGCAGTGTCTGGTTGTTACAACTTGACATCTTGTTCCTTGGTATACGACTATTGTCCGTATCTACCTCGCTGTTTTGCAGGGTTTACGAGTCGCTGTCGCAAAGATAGGAACACCGATTTAACTTTGAGAGGTGGTTTTTACCTCTTACAGCCCATTACGCGCTGCGTCCGTTGGTTTTGATTAAAAGTAGAATTTACAAATCCAGCTTTTCTCTCAAGTTAAAACAAGACAAGGAGTCACTTAAGGAAGCGAGCCAAGCGAGTGTTCACGAAGGAACTTCTATACAGAATGGTTAATTTAATACACAAATAGCGCAAGTTGTATACCCACGCCGTTGGCGATATTAGAGGTATTTTCACGTGGGATTTTACGCTCGGCCGAATCTGAGACATACATCGAGTGCGATCGATCGATCGATCGGAATAATAAATCTAATAAAATCTTCGTTCGGCGAAAGCGCCCACAAGTGGATCGCGAAAGGAAGAGAAAGGGGAAGTCTCGAAAACGAGTTTCACACCGGAACTCTTGTTTGGCAGTCGCGTGACTGTCGGGGTGTAAAATCAAAACTCCCGGAGGTCGTCCGTTCGTGCTGACAAACGCACATGGCTATCGCGCGTATGCAACTGCAGCTTACACGCGAAGCGTAGATATACAGCACGCGGTCCCGCAGTGTATATATATACGCGGAAACGTTTAATCACGATAATCACTGCCCCCGGCGTGTGTTTCTCTATGTCCATCAAAAGTTCTCTAGCGCTAATTCGCTTAAAACAGCCAAAGAGGGGCAAAAGAGGGAGGAGGGGGGAGGGGGGTGCGTTGAACCCCGCGTCGCCGCAGTGGACTCGCGCGGCCACGCCGGCCGTGCTCGTGCCGAATCGCGACCCTAAACCTCGAAACTCCACCCTTTCGCACCCACGGACCACAGTGTGGGTCAATTTTAGCCTGTATCTCGCACCCGAGGTCGGGGTAATGTTCGTTAACGAGGGCTCGGTCACGTACAAACGGTACGCTTTGCCCCGTAACGCGTCTAACGCGTGCAACGCTAAGTGCGGCGCGCATGTTGAGTTCTGTAAATGTCAATCGAAACGTGAAACGTCTGAAAAAGGCTGCGGAATTAATTAAATTAATGGGGGAGGGGGGGAGGCATAAATAAGAAAATAATTTAATTACTCCGGCATGAATAGCGTCACGCGGAATTCTAATCCTAAATGTATATTGTACGCAATATGCTATACTGACATTAAATTTCTTAATCTTTTGTAGAACAAAAATATCCCATAAGTTAATGCAGTAAAATATCTTGATACTTTCAGGCGCACAACGACAGATTGTAACGTGCAAAATTATCCGGCATCGCATACCCTTTTTAGCCATAATATGACATTCTTATGAACGTATAGCGATATGAAACGCATAGTACTGAAAATTAATATTAGCGTGCGCGGAGACAAAGGGATCTTCCGTAATAAACAGTGTAAAATAAAAAGTATTAGGCACACATTCCGTTCTACGCTACTTTCACTGAAATGCCATTCTAATAATAATCTAGAAAAATTCCATAGCTACAGTAGCTATAATATACGCGTACAATTTTCTCTCCTCCGAAAGAAAGAATATAATTTAATTAATTTCAAACTAAAGCCCTCGGATCGTAAAAGAATTAATGCGCTTTGTGTTCGCGCGTACCGCGAGATGAACACACATTATTTCCAACAAATGGCTCGGGTAATGTTGGAAGCTGGAATATCTGTTGTCGACAAATCGATGACATAGTATCCCAACTGAAAGTGTGCCGCCTAGCTGCCACTGCGTTGGTATCCGGGAACCAATCCCCCGCACGACTCATATCGGAAAACTTACAATTTCAACGATTCTATTTCTCGGTGATGCGAATCATTTTTCAAAACTCCGCAATTCTTGAGAACACTTCGCTCTTAGGGCAAATACAATAGATAATATTTCATTTTTAAAAAATATGAGGATATAATAGTTTAATTAGCTTCCAATCGAATCAATAGCTTCCACTTTTGCAAAAATTAGTCTTTACTTTTATTTACTAATACGTGTAGAAAACAAATGCCTATTCCATCGAGACGAACAATATATTAAATGTACAAACAATAGATTACTCAACAATGTCAGAAACCAGATCATCAGTGACATGCTTATACATAGAGAGAATTATATATTAAAATTTACCCTGAAAATCATGTTGATCGTGGGACAACATAGTATTTCAACGAATTTTATGTGATTTTCACTATTTTTTTTTAAATACTGCAACAAACTTATTGTAGTGCACAGTAAAAAAAAACAAAAAATCACATAAAATTTTTCGAAATACTGTGTTGTCTCACGATTAACAAATAACATGATATAGAGTAAATTTAAAAGAAAATTCTCTCCATGTAGTATTTTGAATTTTATGTGATTTTTACTATTTTTTTTAAATATATACTACAACAAATTTATTGTAGTGCATAGTAAAAAAAAAAAAAAAAAAAAATCACAAAAAATTTGTCGAAATATACTATGTGTCCCACGATTAACATGATATTCAGGGTAAATTTTAAAAGAAAATTCTCTCCGTGTAGCATTTAAGTTTCCATATTAATATCGACTAGATTATAATTTTTTATCTCTTGACAGCGCGAATTGTTTTCACGAGCAACATCGACTTATCGCGATATTCGAGCACAAAGATAACTAATTGGAGACACACAAGGCGGTGGGACGCGGCCGCGGATGGATGTTTCCTGAGAACACAGGAATAGCGACGAGTCGCAGAGTGCTCTTTTCTCGGCGAAAAAGGAAGGGTCGTCGGAAAAATACAAAAACACGTCCGCGCGCGAGGGAAAATGTTTGCGGAGTCAACGAAATGTGCTTTCGCGATCGCCCCGCGTGTGCTACTTCCCCGCGCCCTTCCCCCCTCTCTGTCACTCGCTCCTCGGCGTTGAAAGCTCGGACGTGTTACACCTGGACGAAGTTTCTCGCTACTACGTTTAAAACGCGATTTGGAGGTCGCATTTCGCGTCGTAAAGGTATGTTTGTCGAGAACTTCAAAGCGCACAATTACGAGACTTCTGAGAGGGATTCGTGCGGATGTTCAAATATTTCTTTGTCAACCATTGGCACTTCTACGACGGTGCTGTAAGTAAGAGGAATATTATGTACCTCGCGGCTGCGGCTTAGCTCGGAATATGAATAAAATTGAATAAGTTAAAACGGATTATTATTACTAAGTATTATTATTACTAAGTATTATTATCTTTAACAATTGCACTCGCTATACAAATAGAGATATAGTTGCAGTGGCGACTCGTAAAAGATGAAACTCTAAATTCTAATTGTTTAGGAAGGCTTAATTTCCACGAGATAGACTCTTTAGCAATCGAAATTCTTTTTTAAATTTAATCTATATAAAGTAAAAATAATGAAAGTTGGAGATTGTTATAGAAACGATTCTGCCGGATTAATCCTCAATGCACTTTATTAGAAACGATTTGTCTGACGGAGATATCTCATCGGATATGCCATTAGTCAAGCTGGCAGATCTCGGCTAGACGTAGGCCGGGTTTATTAGAATAATGAATATAACGTAAGGGAACATTAAGATAATCAAGAAAGCGACTTGACGTCTAACGTAAAACGCTCACAAGTAAAATTTACGAGTTTAACTCCAGAGTCATCTTACTCGCGACTCTTTCGTATTAATATATAAAACGATCTACAAAATTTATTTTACACTCGTAATATTTGCAGCAGTTCCACGATCGCGAATAGTGTTTCACACTATGTTATATCTCGTAACCAATATATATCTCGTTAAAAATGAACTCGAACACAATATCTTTTAGATACATAAATAGTGAAGGTAAATCGATGTAAATTCTTAATCGTGTGCTACAACGGAAAAACTCGCGAAAATGGTAAAAGCCGCACATCGGCAATTCTCCTCTAATAGCGATTTATCAACGCGCGTCGGTTTTGTGGTGCACGTGTAGAGAATTAAAAAGATAATCCCGTCAGCTGCGAGTAAATCCGGCGGTGTAACTAAAAGCGTTACAAAAGCCGCCCGTGCGGTGGAAAAAAGTGTGGATATGTCGTATACCGCCCCAGTTACAGCGGGAGAACGATGAGAGAGAAAGAGAGAGAGAGAGAGAGAGAGAGAGAGAGAGAGAGAGGGAAAGAGAAATGAAGAAAGAGAGAGAGAAGAATAAAAGGATGGATGATAGAGAGTTTGTAGGGATGATACGGCAGTGGCGTAAAGGGTGCAGGAGTTTGCGTTTATCGGTCGACGAACTGGGCCGCGTCCACGGTGTCAGCGTTATTCAAAATGCAATTTGCATCGGTGGCGCTTGCCCGCGAAAATCACAAATGCGCTCTGATTAGAGCAAGTTTTCCACCATTCGTTGCCGGAAGATAGAAACAGGCTGAGCGAAAGAGGGGGAAAGAGCGAGATCGAGAGAGAGAGAGAGAGAGAGAGAGAGAGAGAGAGAGAAAGCGAGATATGCGGAAAAAAGAGACAGGAGAAAAAAGAAATAACAGACAGATAGAGAGAAAAAGAAAAGGAAAAAGATTTCCCTCGGCTAATTGCATGAGATACGCGATTGTTTCATGCATATTCAGCGGATCCTCGGGTGGGAATAGCTGATCGCCATTCCTTCGTGGGAGGATCTTCCTGTTCTTTTCCCTTCCTCTTTTTTTTCTCCGGGGTTTCTTCCTTCGTCGCGAAAGAACGCAGTACGAATCTCGAGGAGTTCTCCCTCTCTCCCTCGATAAAGAAACCTGATCATTAAATACAATTGCCCTAAGCCGCGAAGTGCAACCACTCGACGGCAATTAAACACGACGATCCCCGTTCTACATTTTTCTTGGTTATCGTCGTACCTGCCATAGCCAATATACAATTAATCAATTATATATTGCATACATTTTCTTTTACAACGTGCAACAATCCGCGAGACGAAGAATTTTTGCAGAAATCACAACTCGTCGAATAAGATCTGAAATGGCAGTTGCGCCGCGATCGATAATTGCGATATTAACGCGATTGGCCCGCTCGACGACTTTTTGTCCGTGTTGTACGCGAGTAAGCTGAACGCACCTAGCATGTGCACCGCGGCTAATTGATAAACACAGCCGTTCGAATAGCCGCGTTATAACCACGTCGGCATGGCGCTTTGTCGAAAATCAACGGCGATTCGACGGCTAATTAATACTGTTTTTGATATGCGCCCCGCACCTGCTCGTCAATCAGAAAACCATCGATGTCGCGCCAGCCTCCCGGAAATCTCGCAATTCGCGGACCACCCCTGCTCTGCCTGCCTCTGTCGAACGTGTCACGAATGTCGATGGATATTTTTTCGGCGATGATGAATATTAACGCACATTATCGGGGGCTTTATCAAATCCCGCGCAAAAAGTGCTATCGCTTTATTTTGTATACCACACATTCTGCACACGTTATTTCATAAATTTATTAAAAAATAATCATTTAAAAGCATACAAAATTATATTTATTATATATATATACTACATATTTTATTTACGAAAAATTAATCCCGCAATAAAAGAATACGGATAAAAATATTTGATTCATGTAGTTGACCTAAACAAACTTTAAGAGACTAATTTTAATTTCTTTTTCTCATCAATATTGCGAATCTGATTAATCTAGAATTAAAAGAAACAGTATAAATCTCGGTATTCTTGTATTAGATAGAATTGTGACGTTTATATTATACACGTCAATTCTGAGCATTCTGAGCATTAATTTTACTTCATTCTTTGACACAACGGGTACAAATCGTAGGAATCTGTTAAACGCAAATAAAAAAAGGACAAAGTTCCGTTTACACCGATATTTCCATTATCGATCGGTCAACCTTCGCGTTTACAGAGGCTCGACAAATTGCCGGCCGCAAGCAATATGGACCGCGTGCGCAGCGAGTAACGGTGCGATTTAGTACCTATACGACGAATGACTCGCTCCAGCAGACGTGATGCGATTTCCTATCGGCATCGAACTTCCGCGGACGCAAGTGTTATCTTGGATACAAATATTATCCCGAATCCCCATGCGTTCACGCGCACATCAAACATAATCCATAACCGTAATCGACTTCGCTTCTGCACGCGACGGAACACGCATCGCCTTTTTACGCGCTCTCACGTAAATTACTATTTTGTTTATATTCCCGACCTCTCTCGCGTCGCATACAACCTAACGATATTTCGCAAGGGGAATATATGTACACATGCGAGGTGATTCAATTGTAATGGATCACGAGCGTAACTTTTCGAGAGAGACGGACGGACAGACGGACGGACAGACGGACGAGCGAAAAATGCGCTTTCAACTCTTTTTCGAAAAAAAAGAGAGAGAGGACAAAAAAAGGGTAATCATCGTCGCGCTTTCGGGACGAGTCTCGGCGAGCCGCGAAATATGCGACGCACGCGCGATTTGTTGTCGGGAGAATTTTCTATCGGTAGCTAAAATCCCCGTAGCTTGCCCCGGCTGTTCTTCCCGCGCCAAATGCCCGGCCCGATGATTGATAACGGGAGAAAGCGGGTCATCTATATTTTTCTTTTTTTTCTCTCTTTTTTTCAGGCGTTTTACAACGGCTTCAACCCTTTTATTCCGCTCGCGCGCGCTGATTGCGAAAGCGTACCGGGGCTGGGCGCGAGCGCGTGTCGCGTACGTTTCGTCGGTGTGTGTATATATACCTCTCGGAGTTTGTCCTTCTTTGGCGGGCTCTCGCCGCGGTACATCGAACGGCGTTTCACGAGGAAATCCATGTATATACCGCAGCTTTTGAATAATTCCGCGCTTCTAAGGGAGAGGAAAAGCGTTCGCGCGATTTGCAACGCGCTTATACAGAAAACACGATCCGGCCGCGGCGCGGCGCGGACGAATTAAGAGGATCAATCGTGACGTTTTTGCAAATCTTACACCACCGGGATTACCCCGTTCGTATCTCCTCCCTTTCGCGTGACACATATCGCTCGATTCCGGGAAACTCAAATCAAACTCGATCTCGTAACATCACTATCGTTTCGCGTGGCTTTATGATTTAATGCACGCGTCCTCGTTGCCTCTTCAATTTTTCCAACTTCGTTCGAACTATTTTTATTTCCCGTGCAGCGTTTTTCTATGATGTTTCGTTTGTCACGACGAGTATTCCAGCGCGCGAATTCGTTTTTTCAGATATCACGCTCGTGAAATAACAGGAGTTTTCGAGTTTATATAATGATAGCGCAGTTTTAATGTAAAAATATGTTGTGAGGGAAAACAAGGGTAACTTTTTTTTATCGCAAAGTGAAATTAAAATTGAGATGACAATAGCTATTGTCAACTTCATAAAAAAATAAAAGAGGGACATCGAGATGATTCTGCATACTGCCAATAAAGTTTAATTCATTATATGTAGTATCAATTTTTCTGATAACCTCCTTTTATTTAATATGCGCTTTATTTTCATACTCGATTTTATACTCGCTGTTACATAAAGTAATGAAAAAGTGATTTTCTAATATCTAATTATAAATAATGCTTAGAAAAAATAGAAACTAGAAAAATTGTAAAAGTAATCATAAAATATAATCATTGAAAGAGAAAGAGTCCATATCTATGATAATTTTAAGTTTTAAGTAAACTTTGCTATATATAAGAATTCATTATAGGAATTTTAGTTCCTGATGTCCAATTATGAATTTATTTAATATTAAAAGAAAAGAGAAGGAATTCCAAATTAAATTAATATTAAAAATATATTATTTAGAATTTTATCGCAGAATTCATTAAAAAATAAAAGAACTGCGCGGTTTTTCGAAGAATACGAATAGACGCTCGGTAGAATTTTTTAAAAGCGTTTCGTATATAATTTCAACGCGAAAGGCAGCTATCTTTCTACAATCTCCATCAGAAATTCTATCAGCGCCTCGTGTGCCACATGGAATACCGTGTGATGATTGATAGCGAAGAAACTGGGTTAACGGCGGCTCTTTTTTTTTCCTCACGTTTTGTTTCGATTGTCGTATCCGTCTTCGTGCGTGCAATGCGCCGCAAAATGGACACCCGGGTGAACGTCACCCTTGCATTTCACAAACGAGGAACTTGAACACTTTAAGGTGTGTGTGTGTGTGCGCGCGCGCGCGTCGGAACGGGAGATGAAGTAAATGTCTACTCGTCGAATGAGAAACATTAAAAGCGAAAACGTGTCTTCTTCGAGAGCGCGTATAAAAGAACAAGATACTTTCTCTCTACCTCTCTATTTTGTCGATTCAACACCGAAAATGAGACGCGAATATTGCTCGCTCACTTTTTGAACATGCATTTTTCTTCGATATCAAGATTATTTCCAGCACCGAGAATTTGAATTTATCTACAGATGTTTTCTGTATTCACATTAAAAATAAAAATTGAAGAATTATATGAAGAATATTGAAATAAAAAGTTTTAGAGGTATTTTTTTAAGGATATACTTTAAACATATTATTAATAAAATAAAGGAAATTAATACTTGAACATCCAATTCATTATTATTAGTATTTATAACTAATTCTATTTTTGTATTCTTCATGATCCATTTCTTATTGATACTCTTTACACAGTAGATTTTTATAGCAATTCAAATTATATTTAATATATTTAAAATTTCAATATAAAAATATATTTTCCATCATGTAAAAAAGTAATACACGTGATCGAATGTAGTAGATTCACGAAAGTTCACGAAGATATGTTACGCGATATTACGTACAGGTACTGATTTAATATTCCATAATATAGTAGTATTTGGCCGATCTTGCACGACCCTTCGGCGGTTTTCACCGAATTGGAGATAACTTTCCGTTATTTCCGATCGGAAATAACATACATATTGTATTTCTTAAGGGCACGTGCGTGAATACCGATGGCAAACGTTACGACGCCCGCGTCCTCTTAGCCTGATTGTAGGAACGCTGATGTTTGTCCGAGCAAGAAAATCAATCTACTTTCGTCAAGCGGAATTTCTGTCCCGCCTCGTGCGAATTCGGCGCACGCCTCGTTTCCTCGCCACCGAGAGGTGGTGGTGGCTCAACAAGTCGCGCGACCGCCGAGAAGTCATCGCCACGGCGATGCAAGTAAGTACGGGCGGCAAAGAAGAGACCGTAATCAAGATCACGTCCGCGTCTTTCGTCTACTTGATTACGACGCTGTCAATTTATTTCGTAAAAATTGAGATTAATTTGTCAACTTACGTGACTCGTCAGAATGTTTTGCAAATCAAGATATGTTACAGGCTTTCAGATATAGACATTCAATAATCTTAACTTTTCGCGATGAAAAAAGTAAGGGATTTAATATTTTATTTGCAAATTTGTTAAGTGCACTTGCAATGCCAATACCACATTTTGATGTCACTTTTAGATCGCGTATGCGTGCATTAGTATTTAACGATGATTTCTTAATAATTTAGGAAGAATTCACATTGGCGCGGAAAAGCAGAATTGCGGAAAAGCAGAAACCAATCAAACTTGCACTTAGCTACCAAGTACTAGAAGTGTGGCACTTGGTAGTTAAATGCAACTCAACAGAGAAGCTTCTCTTATTGGTTTCTGCTTTTTTGCATTCTGCTTTTCCACTCCAATGTGAATTCTCTCTTATTATTCAATGCCCAAACAGTGTGCCAAATTTGTTCTTTTCGATTTGCATACATTAATTTGAATATTTGTCACTTGTTTTATCAACTTTCATGACGATTAATAAAACCTGCTTTCACTATACATTTTTGCCAATTATAAATTTTTTTGTTCATTAATACCAGTTGCGTTTTTTTTCTCACTCTCGTGAAAATCTCGCACGAAAAGAATCACAAATTTCTTGTAACAATAATGGAATAATAAAACTTTTTCAATTGCAAACTTGTTACACGACTTCTCACACATTAAATAATGAAACGATAGCCATCAACTTCTTGGCGATCACGCGACTGCACCGAGACTTGCGCGCGTTCTCCAACACGAAAGTGCGCACGTGAGAGATTATAAGGTACTCACCGCCTACAAGCGGCAGCAACAGCAGCAGCGGCAGTAAAAATCGGCGCGTCGTCTTCGTCATCGTCCTCGTCGCTCTACATCAAACGATCCTGTCTTCCGAAGCGAACGAACGACAGTCGTTGTCACTCCTCGATCGACGACGGTCCCGCGCGTTCCTTCCGCGACTGTGTCACGTGGGCCCCTCCTCCACTTGCGAGTATTCGTATTCCGCGGAGAGACGTATATATTCGTTCGCGCGAAAAAAATCGAGTGCTAAATTGGCCGAAAGCTACTCGATTTCACGCGACGAAAATTGCACGCGAGAACGACAAACGCGGATCCGAATCGGATATATGGATGGCGCCGGCAGAAACAAACGGGGAAGCTGCGCGGGCGAAGTCTCGCCGTCGACTGGCGCGCGCTTCCGCGTATCCGACCCCTCTGATAACCGGCCGGCACCCTCTGCACTCTACCGCGCGCCCCACCCCTTCACCCCGTTATATCACGGGCACCGAACCCCCGCGGTCATCCTCCGCCGCCGCGCGCTAATTCGCGCTTCACTGCGAATCGCGGCCACCGCGCGCGCCGCGTTTTGCCGAACGAATTTTCCGAGAACTCGACTAAATTTTCCGTTTCTCTTGGTTGCGCTTTCCTCTTGGCACTGCGAGCGACCTGAAATAAACACCAAATGAAATTTTTATCAACGAAAAAGTTAAGGATGTTTAATACGTACAATAGTAGCAAAAAGTTAAAGGACTGATTTTGACGAATATGCTCTTCTCATATAGTTTGAGTAATAAGTGCAGAATGTTATCATTTATTCAGAACTAGAGCACAGAAATGTTTCTGTTGCTTTTTTCCTGAGAATTTTCGAATTCTATGGCCAAATCTAACCAAAAAATTCAAATTAAAATCCTTATAATTTTGGATTGCTTCAGTAAATCGACTCCGGCTTTTGTCTTAAGTCTTTCAACATATATAAGAACAATCTGTAAAATTTTTGTTAAATTCTCATTATTTTAAAAATTCTATAAGTATAGAATATAAAAATTTTATAGATCGGAAGAGCACAC
>NW_012026888.1:205764-220893 GCF_000956235.1 Wasmannia auropunctata
TTTTTATTTGAATTTTTTGGTTAGATTTGGCCATAGAATTCGAAAATTCTCAGGAAAAAAGCAACAGAAGTATTTCTGCACTCTAGTTCTGAATAAATGATAACATTCTGCACAATCCTTATTACTCAAACTATATGAGAAGAGCATATTCGTCAAAATCAGTCCTTTAACTTTTTGCTACTATTGTAGGTACTAAACATTCTTAAGTTTATCAAACAATCGGACAATGTTATACGCGCAGCGCTTCTCTCGCTGCTGAATTTTTTCTCATTATTAGAGCGCTACGTTATCCTGACAGATCAATACATGTGTAAGATAAGAAAATTAGATAATCTTTGAATATCTAATTTTGTTATTGTTCACATATAATATCGCAGCGAGTTTGATCGAAATATACATACGTTAACGGGATAAATGGATTTCAGAGATTTATCCGAAGATTTAACCATTATGATTTTGATGCCTACAAGAACGTAAATATAAAAAATCGTACTCATTCTTCATAATAGAAGATAGAAGATGGGATAAATGGTATTCAGAGATTTATCCGAAGATTAACCGTTATGATTTCAATACTTACAAGGATATACATATAAAAAATTGTACTCATTCTCTATGATAGAATTACACGAAAATTACTATAAAATATTATTCCTCTTTATATACGCTGTATCAATTACAATTCTTGATGCCTATGTAAAGAGGAATAACATTTCATAATAATTTTCGTGTAATTCTATCATCGAGAATGAGTATAATTTTTTATATTTATATCCTTGTAAGTATCAAAATCATAACGGTTAATCTTCGGATAAATCTCTGAATACCATTTATCCCATTAATATATTTATATTTTGATCAGACTCGCTATGATATATATGTGAACGATATAAGAAAGTTAGATACTTGAAAATTATATATATGTATTGATCTATGGAAAATTAATAAATACGTCGGCATTTACGCCACCGAGACATGTATACTCAAGAAACGTAATATATAAATAACATTATAATTAGGAAAAATGATGGGTAACAAAATTAATGAGATAAATGAACGACAGAAAGGATAATATGAATGATAAAAATAACAAACGAAATCATACAACTACAGTCAACGACGATGATTAAATTTGGCAATTAACATCACGAGAATAAATGTTTGCCTTTTTCGAAATTTTGCCGCCAAATTCCTTTCTACGCGTCTGAAATTCCTTTGTTCGTAATTTCTCAAATCTTGCAAACATAAAAGTAAAATTAATTTGAAAAATATTCTTTGATGATAATATATTTGATACGTTTGAAGCTTAACGGAATGGCACATATGCGCAAACGCTGGTCCACACGAGCGTTTATTTAACGAGAAATGTACGCCAGCGTAAATCGCGGCATGATTCTTTGCCGTGTTAGATTTCCACGATAATCGAGTCGCGTATAATGTGAATGCGAAACAACTCGGATTCCGAGTTACTCACAATCAGATGAATTCCTGCATCTTGTTATCTTTGATAAACGTGCAAAGAAAAAAGAGGTGGCGGTCTAAAATCCTAAAAATTCTTCTAAGATCCACGATATTAAGTTATTAATCCGCTCGGCGGAAAATGTTAGTCCGACAACCGTCCGCGGGATATTAAACCGCAGAATTCAAAAGTTTCTTAACGCGCCGCAGTCGGTTTTATGAAGCCGCGTTGTAATATTTGCGAAAACGGATTTCCGCCTTCGTTTTATTAATTTACCGCGAGAAGTTATAAAATATCAGTCGTTATACCCTCATGAGGTCGTAACGTTTTCTTTTACGGCCGAACTTACAAGCTCGTATGAACACGAAGGACTATCAAGTTCGATTTAAGGCCAGCTCGGATAAAATATATATAAAAGTTCATAAATTTTGTAAATAGCAGGACGAATTTTATTCTTCATCTGACAAAAATGACGGAAATAATGAGATAGGAGAGATGAATATATATCTGATGTAAATAAATCACATTAAACAAAGTATAACCTTCATAGACGCGGGACATATTGCGCAAAAAATTTGCCTTCAACCTCTTTCCCAGAAAGAAATCGGAGAAATGGTCGTATATAGACGTTAATTCGATAATATTTATAGGCATCCATTCGACGTCAATTCGACGTCGAATCGATTGCACCTATATAGACCGATCATTTCTCCCTGGATTTAGACGCAATGCCTTTATAAAACTTTCTACTAGCGGCATTTACGATTAGACAGTCATGCATAAAAATCGCTTTTTTCTACTAACGTAAGTTCCGCGTCTGGAGCAATTAGGTCCGAGGCGACCGTGTTCCTTTCGTAATTAACTTCGGGTGCAAACGTTTCGGCGGGCGAGCGCGACATCGCGCATTCGCACGCAACTGACGCAGCCGGCAGCACGCTGACGACGATACGCAGCTACGAGAGACGATCGCGCGATTCATGCGGGCAGCCAATGACCTATACAGTTTACACCGAGCACTTAATACGAGTATTAACTAGAAACTTTCTATTAAATTATCTTAATTTCTACGATGCATTTAATGGTGTACTAAGCTGATAAACTATGCATTAAGATGATTAATTAAAATAGATATATCATGTATATATTATGCATCGTCGAAATTAAACTTAATAGAAAGTTACCAGTTAGTACACGTATCAAATCCTCGGTGTAAACTAGGCCAATCAGCTCTCCGACAAGAAGGGTTGATCGCCGCGCGTTTTACCATATTTCCCTAGCGTTCCACCGCGGTCCTCCCCCTCCCCCGCCGCCGTGCGCGAATCGCATTCAAATCCACCAATGCGAATCGTCCGCAACGATTGAAGCAGCTGTTGGCGCTGCTTGGCGGTACGCTGGTTTTGCGTGTCGTTGATACAAATTTCTCGACGTTCTTCACCACGAGTTGCGCAACAGTCGCGAGATCCGGAGCACCGTAACTTTTGGCGCCAACGGAGTAAAGGACGGCATATATTCGCGATCCGCGGGAAACAGCAGAAAAAGTGAGTACGCGTGTAAACGCCGACGTTAAATGCGCCCGCCGTGACGCGGGTGACAGTCATGATAAGCGTTTTACGAGCACGTTCGCGAACCTAACCTGAAAATGTTGCAGTGCCACCACGGAAACCTGCGAAGCGGACGGCCGAGGACCCCACGCAAGCGGAGAAGGCGCCGAAGCAGATCAAGAAGAAGTCAGGTAAGGGAGCTGGCGATTTTTCGTTCTACTCCGAAAATATTCCTTCCCTCGTTATCGGCGTTGAATAATTGTGACCCATGCTACTCTCGAGTGCTCCAAGAGAACATATTTTGTATGTAAGAAGATATATTATTTTTCAATCTCTCTTCCGTCAGGCAGTCCTAAAAGCAATTTATATCAATTCGTCGAAAATTCTTTAAGAACGACTTTAATTTCAATAAATTAATTTCCGACGAATTGATATAAAATGCTTTTCTATCAGGAGATTCGTTGACGCAAGTTTAACTTGCACACATTTATCTTGTGCAGGATTGAGCGTAAAACCCGATCTGCGATCACTTTCAATCGGTGGCGTTATGCTCGTGTTCGGGCAAGGCGATTTCGGACAGCTCGGCCTAGGGGAAGTCACCGAGAAAATGCGTCCAGCGGCGATATCTGATTACCAAGACGTTGTGGCCGTAGCCGCTGGCGCCATGCATAATGTATGCTTGAGAAAGACGGGAGAGGTATTGACTTTCGGATGCAATGACGAGGGGGCGGTTGGACGGGACACTACCAAGGAAGGGTCCGAGACAGTACCGGGCGTAGTTGAATTACCTGGTAAAGCCATTCAGGTGACAGCCGGAGATTCGCATACCGCCGCATTGTTAGACGATGGCCGAGTATTTGCCTGGGGCACATTTAGGGTATATATATCTCTTCTGTCAATTTTTCTTTTATAATCATTACTTTATAAATTATGAGAAAACCTTATTTACACGTGATATATAAATCGATTTGTAAATAGGATACACATGGCTCTATGGGGCTAACGTTGAAGGGAAATGAGCCATTCCCTATAGAAATATTACCTGATGCAAAAGTTGTCAAAATAGCATCGGGTAATGATCATTTAGTGTTACTTAGTGAAAAAGGACGTGTATATACCTGCGGAAGCGGTGAACAAGGACAACTAGGACGAGTAGCTGCGCGTACAGCCAGCAGAAATACACGACAAGGAATTGGTCTGCTGCTAACTCCGGGAGTAGTTGAATTTAAAATCAGGAAGAAGTTGTATTTTGACGACATATGGGCGGGAAATTTCTCCACTTTTGCCAAGGAACATGAAAAAGGAGACATATACGTGTTCGGTCTGAATAATTTTCATCAAATTGGTAAGACAGGTCTATTTTCAAAGATGTATTATTCCGTTTCAAGTCTTTTCCTCATGCGTTTGTTGAAAAATATTCTAGGCTTGAAGGACAACGAAATCCACTTTCATCCACAAATGTCAAAGACCTTTAGCGGCAAAGTATGGAGACATATCAGCAGTGGAGAACATCACACCATAGCCCTGGATGATGGGGGACAAGTCTTTGTGATGGGTCGCAAGGAATACGGTCGCCTCGGGCTCGGACCTAATTGCTCAGACGCGGAAGAACTTACGTTAGTTCCTGCTCTAACTTCTACTAAATGTGTCGACATAGGAGCGGGTAGCAGAGAATCTTTTGCGGTCACAGAATCTGGTAAGCAAACACAATATATTAATTATTATTATTAATATATTAAATATTGTATATATTGTGTATAATATAATTATATATATTTTGTATTAATTATCGTGTATATTGTGTAGCACATTAACTACTCCTGTAAATAATCTACTTTTAAAGTAAAGATTCTACTTTTTATTGCGATAGGCGATTTATATTCATGGGGTAACGGAACTAATGGAAACCTTGGAACGGGAGATGTGAAGGATGTCGAGGAGCCAGTATTAGTTAAGGGAAAGCAGCTGGAGGGTAAGACGGTAGTGCGAGTCAGCGGCGGCGGCCAACACACTTTGGCTCTGGCAACGATTCGTCCGGTCAAAGATAAAACTGCTGGTTAATACTGAGCATTATATCTCGAGACGATGTGTATGTGATATGAATTTAGACAAGAACGAGAAAAGGCCACACTTTACTCCTACTACTTTATTCCTTAACATCGGCGATGTTACCTTGCCAAACAGAAGTGTAAGAAATCTTCCATTAAGTCTTCGATTTTGTTTCGAATCCATAACATTTAAATTTGTACATACTCTGTCGCATTGCCATTAATTCATTCATTATCCTTACAATAATTAATATATTGTGTTCTTGTTGTGTCGTTAGCATTATTACTACTTATTATGTTTCGTCAGAAATTTTTCTACTTTCACACGTTTGTGTCTCAAAGTATACATGGAATAAAATACTTTAAATGGACAAAAGATTATATTTTGAATAATCAATAAAACTTGTTAAATGTGAAATAAGTGTGATAGTGTCTTAGCCAAATCATTATGCCATTTAAATTAAATGAAAACTTAGGTAATGTTAAAACTTAGTTATGTATCCATTACTTGCATTTAAAATTGTGTTGTATAAAATCTTGGAAAATAAACTATTTGTAAATGTGATTCATTTACAATAATCTACATTACAGTCCCAAAGCGCAGATGAATGTCTCTTCGAGACAAGTTTAATCAATTTATAAACTTTGGTAAAATTACAAAACAAACAAATAACAAAATAACGAAGAATGCATTAAGGAAAAGATATTGCAATTATAAATATTTGACAAATTGAAAAATTAAAATTTTGTAACATGTCATAACGTTCAGTTTATTTATAAATTGAAATACAGAATGGTACTACAATGTCATTAACTTAGGTTACGAACCCTTCTAAAACTGTCATAACTGAAGGCGGACTGAAGACAACAGATTATAAGTCGAGATCTTGTAAAATGCAAAACTAATGGTAATAGATTTAACTTGTCTTTGGTTGCTCCGCGAGTTTTGCTTCTTGCATCGAAATCTGCGTAAGTTTCTTGCCGATACGTTCGTGAACGTCTAAATATTTAGCGATACAACGATCCAGACATATCGATTCCCCCTTGCCCAGTTCACTCTCGGTGTACTTTGGTGCTATACACTTCCTGTGGCATGCGGATGTCATGCGATTGTACATGTCCGACATCATTTCTATTTCTAAATCCTGCACCAGCTTCATCTTATCCTCGTCCAATTGCGGTAACGCTGCCATTCCTCCGACTTTGTACTCTCCAGTTGCGCTTTCTCTCCCCTTAAAGAAACCTCTCACTCCGTAACAGGCTAATCTACAATATTGCTGTCGCGCAATCGTTGTCTAGCTTTCATAATCTCGTATCTCCTGGCGTTCACGCTTCTCTTGGACAGCACAAACCCGTAAATTCCTAGGACAGTGGCTACGGACCTACAAAAAATGTAAATATATCGTTCTACAATAAAGTGTACAATAACATTTTTTTTTTTAAATAAAACTAACGAGCGCGAAATCTGGAATTTTCGATCTATACGACTGTCAGAAATATAAACGTTCGAAATATACACGTATCGTGGACATGATAATTATCGGAGTTTTTAGGTTAACACTAACGTGACATGCAAAAATCAGAGATACAATCGGCGGAAGCTCTTTTCGAGATACCATGCACACCTACCATCCAATTCCTACCTTGGCCCAAGTTGGCAGAGCCATGTTTCTATTTAATCGTAACGATATCCCATTTACAAGCTAAAAAATTTCATGTACCTGAACGTGTACACCACGCAACCGCCGGCAATAGTTTTCTAACCTCTATGGACTCTCGATACAAACGCCTCATGTCGTGATATTACATAATATTTATTTTCTCATTTATAAACAAATAGTTTTGCGCGATAACTCGCGCTTCATGTGAAAGTATGTACGTCGAAACGGGATAATGATTTTTTTTTTAAATCAAGTTTTTTAGGGTTCTTTCTCAAGCTTACGAATTCGTGATTATATCGTTGTCAAAAGACGCGCTTAAAATTGTCGGAAGAAACTTCCTAGTTCCTATTTCCGGCAGAGAGAAGCATAAAATAAAAGATAAAGAAATAAAGAAAAAAAACGAAAATAATAAAATAAAAAATTATATTATATTATCATAATATATAATATATATATATATAATTTAATTAATATTTTATTTTTAATTTATATTTTAAAATTATATTATTTATCTATAATTATTATTTCCTAATTATTTTATTATTATTATTATTTAATGCTTCTCTCTGCTTCCGGATTTGTCGCCCGGAGAGGATTGAATTCCCCGCATTGCCGCTATCTAGGGGATAAAAATGATCGATCGTACGATACTGACGGCACTGACCAGTCCACTCTTGGCGTATGTAACCTAACCTAACCTAATTTGCATTGTCGTGCTGGATGTGCGAGCGAGACGATCGCAGCAGAGATCGCGGTGAATAGCGCGTCGAAGCGAGATAAGCGAAGGTAAATTTTGCTGTCGACGTATTATCTCGATAAATGTAAGATCTCGAGCAGTCCCTGCGAAAACCGTACGCGTATCAGATCTGTATACGGTTTTGAGGCCGCGTCATTTCGTCTTCGCGAAACTCTCATTGTGACTGAATACCGAGGTGCGGAGCAACGTGTTGCTCGTCGTTTGCAGTGTCATTCGCGACGTTTCAGAACGCACACATTACTCGGTGGCTGCTGAAAGGACAAACTGGGACTGGGAGGACAGGATATCGTAAGGATTCTGCACTGATTTCGAACAGGAGAAAACGTGTGAAGAAGGAAGCGTGTTGCTCGTCGTTTGCAGTGTCATTCGCGACGTTTCAGAACGCACACATTACTCGGTGGCTGCTGAAAGGACAAACTGGGACTGGGAGGACAGGATATCGTAAGGATTCTGCACTGATTTCGAACAGGAGAAAACGTGTGAAGAAGGAAGCGTGTTGCTCGTCGTTTGCAGTGTCATTCGCGACGTTTCAGAACGCACATGTTACTCGTGGCTCCTGAAAGGACAAGCAGGGACTGGGAGGACAGAATATCGTAAGATTCGTAAGGATTCTGTACTGATTTCGAATAGGAGAGAACAAGTGAAGAAGGGAACGTGTGCCAGTAGTACGAGACAACGCGACGTGCAACGTGAGGAAAATGTCTTTTCAACAGTGGCTGCACATACGGCACAACATCGACATACCGTGGAAGGCTTTCGTGAGGGAGTCGTCCAGCGTGCAGGATAAATCCCCGGAGAGATGCATTTGTCAGTTGACCTTCCAAGGAAACGAAGCGAGGGCTGCCTACGAAGAGGTCATTCACCAAACCGGTAACGGCAATACTCCGCCGGCAAGGCTGAAGCATTCGAGGTCAAAAGCCACTGGGAATCAAGGCATTTCCGGCACAAATCCGACCTCCGTTGTACAAACGAAGAAGAGCACACTTTCCGACGATATTCTAGCAAAAGTCACAACCAATACGTTGTTGAAAGCAGTGGAGCAGAAGGACCTGAAGTTCCTGCAAAAACACATGACAACAGAAAATGTGAATGTGTCGGATGACTTTGGTTGGACCCCGCTAATGTCCGCCGCTTACTGCGGCCACCTGGAGATCGTGCAGTTCTTGCTAAATCTCGGGGCTAACAAAAGAACTAGGGATAAGTCTGGTCTTACCGCGGCGCAATTAGCTTTGAAAAGAAATTATTTGAGTATAGTGGCGCTGTTGAGAAAGAAGTCCGACTCGATAAGCGGTATCAGTCAGTTGTCCGCGAATATTTCAAATATAAATACTACAAGTGTAAATAATACAAATGCTTTAGCGGTAAGGTCAATGACTGTAGAATCTTCGGCGGAACACAATAAAGACAATTTGATGGAAGAGAAGACACGACTGAAGCAGAACGCGGCGTTTTACTGCGAAGTCTGCAAAGCAACCTTTCAAGAAACAACGCCGCAGCAACATGAAAGTTCAACTCTGCACATCTTTAACACAAAGCCGAAATTGAAATATACAATGTATGCAATATCGAGGCAAAATAAAGGATACAAAATGCTTCTCAATACGGGATGGGACGAAGAGGCTGGCCTTGGTCCTTCCGGGAAAGGAATAAAATATCCAATCAAAACATGTTTGAAAATGGATCGCAAAGGATTGGGACAATTAATGGAAAATGAATATAAGATTACCCACTTTAAGCCGGGCGATACAACTGCTATTAACAGCTATAAAGTACCCAAGCAGAAACCTCTGAAGAAAAGGGATAGGGAAAGACTACTTCACAGAGAGGCTAGGAAAGAAAGAGCTTTGCGTATAGCATTATCTTAAAATAAATATAGATAATTCTAATTTTGAATGTGATATTTATTTTAAGATTGAATGTAATGAAAATAACTTAACTGTTCTTATATACTTATGCTTGTAAGTTTATTCTCAATCTTCTCTTCATTATAAGATAATTCATATTAACTATTTTTTTCCTTTTCTGTGATATTAATGAAATCTTTTATTTTATGATTATCAATAATTATAATTATTTGGTAATCAATAAAAGTTTTAAAAACACAGAAATCAGTTTATTTCACTAAACTGTAACATGAATAAAAACCTTTTGCAATAAATATAAGTACATACACAAAAAATGATAACGTAAATTTATTAATGTGTTACAGATGGCAAATGAGCATCAGAGATTATTGGAACACTTAGAAAAAGTTGAAAACAAAGCTGGTGAAATTCTTACTGATCGCGAGGAAATAGTCGCTCTAGACAAGAGAAGAAATGATGATCGGGTTGGAATGAGAGCACTTCAAAAACAGTCGCATGAAAAAACATGGATAACAGTAGGACCGTTGCTTTTAAAGATGCCATCTAAAGCGGCTGAAGAACTACTTGAGAAAGGTAATGTCACTTAAATAGGCACAAGAAACTCATTTACATTCTCTAATTTTTGTGTTTTCTTATTATTGTTATATTACAGATCAGCAAGAATGTGGTACTGCCATTAATAAGCTAAGAAGCGACTTAAAGGTAAAAGTAAATGAATTACGTGATTTAGAGTTAACTCCACCTGTACCTGGATTAATGTTAGAACCTATGTCTCGCAAAGAGATGAATGCAATCGGGCAAATCTTCGGTCGAAGTGTCTAATATTTAATATAAAGTTTTTTTGTTCAATACAGTGTAATTAGAAATAGCATAAATGTATGAGCTTAAAATATTTAAATCTAATTACAAACTTTTGTATAAAATATAAAATAATTATATCTAAAAAGTTATTATTTCTCACAAGCATTTATTTCAAAATAAATCATATTCGTCACTTCAATGAATGAGGAGTAAAATAATGTTTTTTCTTTTAACATTTTTAAAATTTGGTTAGTCACTTATAGTAAGATCAATATCAATTGATCTTACTGTACATATTAATGCGCACTGAATCTATACTATAAATAAATATTATATGTACTATAAATGTTATGGTGACTGAAAATTGTTATGGTGACATAAAATTAAAAGACTTAAAAGAAAATGTCACAAAATATAAAATACGTGTATAAATTTACGCATTGTCTTTAACATAGTTTTTTACATTCATATTTGCATGTGTCTCTAGTATCTTTCTCTATATGAAAACATCTCTTTAGTATTTACTGAGAACGCCTCCTATATTTTTATTAACAAACTATGATTTCAAAAAGAAATATTGTTATCAGGAGCTTCTTCGCTATAATATTCTTAATTTGTGGTTCCCAGTGAAATTTGTACATGCACTTATTACAATTTTTTTTTGACATCGTGTAGGGAATATCTTTCAGAATATTTTGTATTTGTCTGTATCACAAGATTCCTGCAATATAAATAATTTCGTATTAATGTATCCCTAAATCTCTTGCATAACTTTTTAAGTAATTTTATTTTCCTTTTGATAATTTTAGCAAATCATGCGTATATTCTTTTATCGTTCTTACTATAGAAAAATTTAAGTAAGCTAAAAAAAGACATTGGAAACGATTAGATTGTCAGTTTCGATTTCAATATCGTTCATATCTGTAAAAATAAATTGTTAATATTATAAATATAATAATAATTATCGATAAGTATTTTAACGTAGCGCAAAACCTTCTATACTATAAAACTCTTTATGCTGCGCAGTTCTTACGTGCTCTTACGTAAAGTTTATATGTAAATCCGGCCATTCAATGTGTGAGTATATTAAATTCCAATTAAAATTCTGTTAGAGCTAGTATTCTTAATCAATATTTATTTGCACAAAAAGTCTTCCATTTTCAACGACCAATTGAACAAAACTGGCAAGAGTATTTTGACATCTTCTGAAAGAAGATATCGATTCCAACTTGACTAGAAAATCTCGGACAGAGCCAGTGATTCCACGAGACGAATCTATCGTATTCGTTTACTTACAGATAGCTTTGAGAAGTTAATACTTAACGTACTTGTAATGACGCGCTTTGGAATTTATTCACGAAGTTCTCGAGAAAATCGTCAAAATGGTAAACTGTGAGCTGTAAGATGAGAGGCAACGAGAGTTTGATTAATCTTGCAAACAGTCAGATGCAATTAGTACATTCATTACAGGAACACTCTAATGACCTTAATCTTGATTTCATGACCCTGACAATATTCAAGAGCTTTTAGTCGTTATTCAGACACCTGAGATAATGCTGGCAGAATTATAAATTTCAAATCTTGTAACTTGAAATATACTTAACAAAAAAAAAATAATTTAACTTGTCTTTATATGACCTCGCAGACTTCATTCAAAATCAACTCTTTACCGTTAGATAAATTTTTTAAATCCTATAACTTTGCTTCTCTTTTGCTACATATTTTTCACATTTTTTTAGAATTGATCATTTTCGAGATATTTTAGCGTTTTTGGACTTTTTAAGGATGTGTAAAATGTACAATAAAATAATGTAGAAAAATACAAAAGAATAGAAGAAAGGGACGTGACGAAAATATCTAATACAAAAGCACCAGAAAGGTGTTAATTTACTTTATCGCAGATTAAAAACGTACGATTCAGACACGATTAAGATTTCGAGAGAACTAAAAAGCTATCAGTTCGCAAATTTTTTCACTATTCACTATTGTGAATAATATGAAATACTTATATCAATTTATCACTTCGAGTTTGATAAAATATTTCCCTGCCACTCCACTTCCTTCGCCGTCATCGTCCTTCTAGTATTCCGCAGTATTCCGTATCTGGAATTACATATTCGGGGAAATTCTATCCTGATGTCCTCTGATTCCTCCGAGTATCCTATCCTCGTGCTCGACGGGATTGATCCTGTCCATGCCTTCGACCTCCACGTCCGGCGACTCGCGCCGACCTGGTCGGTGCAACTCGTACTCTGACATCGGGATTGTAACATTTACGACAAAATAAGACACGTGGAGTGGAGAAAATAAATTGAGCCCCACATGATTTCATATAATTACATCTGCGTATTTCGTCCTCCTATCTCCTTAAAACGGCGTCTACAGTGAGACTTAAGACTTAAGATTTTAGAAAATTGACAAATTATAGTGAAGTATTCATCTTACGTGAAAAGAATAATCGATTGTGATTGGTCAATTTTCTTAAATCTTGAGTTTTAAGACTTATTATAGACGCCGCTTAATAAAGAATAGAGTGAGACGACTTTCCACACCTACCGCTGCCCTCGTCACTGCGTCGCTCGACGCCGCAACAATCCGCGCGTATGATCGCTTTCCGTGTAACCGTATTAGTAATGCTTATTTAATCGAATTTTTCCCAAGGACATAGATCACGTGAGCTGGCAATGTTACAAGTATGACGCAATTGAGGAACAAGTGGGAAAATGTTTGCAGAGTTAGAAAGTAACGCGTTTCTTGTAATCGTCACCGTTTTCGTTATTTTTTTTTTCAGTAACGGTAACGTTATATTTTTAAATAATGGTAACAAATTTGCCGTTACCTTTTATACTTTTATTATCTTATTTTAATAATTTTTAATTGATTTTTTAAACAAATATTTTGTACTCTATTATATCTCGACTGCTGGGTAGGTTTTATAAGCGCGTTCGGAGAGCACGTTATCAGCGCTATTGCGTCATTTATTTTGTTTATCATTCTTTAGATATAAAACAAGGATAGAATGACGCAATAGCGTTGACTATCTCGAGGAGAGATTGAAGGCGCAAAATCCAATGGAGTAACATAACAAAAACCCCCTCATCAAGTTTTTCTCGCGAATGTGCCGGAATCATGCACATTATATGTCGTTATATATTGCATATCACGCAACGTGATTTTCAGCACTGGCGGCGAAAAGCGCAACGCAAAATATTACAGCACAAAATAGATGGCTCAGGATTCTCAAAACGCTGGTGTGAACACGTGTGTGTGCGCGCGCTAATAATCGACACATGCCAAAACTTGAAAAAAAAGTGTTTATGCTGATGGTGTCTTTTTCTAAGAAATCATAAGAAATATTGATGTATGCCGCAATCGAGTGGTTCAATTGTTTATCTGTTATGATAGAGGCGAATACGAAGAAATTCATTTTCATCATATTGATATACATATATTGATCTGGTTCGATAAACTATGTAGTCTGAACCGAACGCGAAAATCTGGATGGATTTATACATATAGCAGATTCGAAATAGAATCAAGATTTTTAGAAATAAGCCCTCAGAGGATGTTCAGGGTAAAAGTTTTAATTCATACAAAATTCTCTTTTAAAAAAGATAAAAAAATGACATTAAATACATATCTATTATATGTATTCTTCCTACATAAAATTTGATACTACCGTATCTTTCGATTTTACTGACATGCAACTGCAAATTGGCGCTAGTTTTTTACATCAAATCTTTTGTAGGAAGGATACTTGGCGTTGTTTTTTTTTAAAGATAATTTAATTTGGATGGATATTACATTTTTTTTTTTTAGTAACTTTCATTATAGAGTAAGAGTATGTTAGACCGTGTGTTGGAACGTGTCGAGATGTTTCGGGGTGTATTAAGCCATTAAGGAGTTTGAAGTGAGGGTGGAAGGAGTAGAGATGGGGGTGATGTGGGTGAATAAAGTGTGGTACGTGGACTATATCAACACGTGCCGGGTTGAACTGAAGTCTTTGTTGTGGATAGGAGGGTTAGGGGGAGGATGGAAGGAGTTTAGGTAAATAGCGTAGGTGGAGATGAGTATAGGTGTGTAGGATACTTGAGGATTTGTGTAAGCGTATTAAAAGTTGATGTACAACCGAAAATACGAGACGATGTTTCTTAAACATAATTAAAATTTGAAATTTTTTTACATAAATAAGTTTCATTCTTACATAAAAGCTCCATTTTTACATAAAAATTTAAAAATCTTTCTTAATATTCAACGTAGAAAAAAATTAAGACTTTTATTATGTATAATATGATCTTAAGCAATCGACTAATTGTAAGCCTATTAAAAATTTCATTCACTTATCCGTTTTTTTAAATATGATCATTATGCCGTCGCTTAACTCAACGGTCCCAGTAAAGCTGTACGGATCGATCTTATTGCTCATGTAAAGACGCGTATATTTGGCGTAAGACATTACCATGTCTCTTGATACACGCATAAAAATAGTTAAAATATATTTCACGATATATTTCATATTTAATTATATTTCACGATATTGCGCCAAAATAGACTCGTGTAAATCATGACATTCATTCCCTGTGTATTCATTTTTCACTATTTTAACGTCGGTGAGAACGGTGATAAATGAAGACGTGCTACTTTTAACGTCATTTTGATTATTCACAATCGGTTCTTATTATATATCTAATTTAAGATTATTTTACATTTTACAATTTTAAGATGTTATGTGCCAATCACAGAACCGCATTATCAAGATATGAGATTATCTCAATTAACATAAGAACGAAATATAAATATTGGCTTTCAAAATGCTATTAAAAGCCATTGAAGAACTGCTTGAAAAAGATAATTTCAAACGAATAGGCAGACAAAAAAATTATCTACATTCTATAGCTTTTATATTTTATATTACTATTACATTATAGATCGGAGAGAATTACTGTTGTCATTAATAAGTTAAGAAATGATTTAAAGTAAAAAAAATTAATTATGTG
>NW_012026888.1:220913-253067 GCF_000956235.1 Wasmannia auropunctata
AAAAACTAAAAAAAATAATATTCCTCGAAAAAAACTATTGTATCAAATTAAACAAATAAAATCCAAGTTGTATTATTTTCAATGTATACGTACACGGAGAGAATTTTTTTTTTAAATTTACCATGAAAATTATGTTAATTGTGAGACAATATAGTATTTAGGTAAATTTTACTGTGCACTACAATAAATTTTACTGCGAAATCTTATTGTAGTGCACAGTAAAATTTGCCTAAATACTATATTGTCTCATAATTAACATGATTTGCAGGGTAAATTTAAAAAAAATTCTCTCCGTGTACTTTAAACACTACTATACTGTTGCATTATACATTATATGAATATATACGTTGATACTATATAGTATCAAATGTCATGTCGGCTCAAACACTAAATTAAAGAAGAATAAAAGAAAACACACACCATATTTAAGATATATACATTGTGCGTAATAGTGTATGCATTGTCTTTAACATATTTCTTACATTCATATGCATATATAATATCTTCCTCTACCTATATGAAAAATATCTTTTTAATATTAGACTTCAATATTTACTGAGGAAGTCTCCTGCATTCATCTGCTTTATGAACAAACCATTGCTTCAAAAAGAAATATTTTTCATTGTTAGGAGCTTCTTCACTGTAATTTACAACGTTCTTGGCCAATGGCATCCAGTAAAATTTATACATGCACTTATTATGATCTTTAGTGACAATTCTTTTGACATTGTCCAGGAATATCTTGCAAAATATTTTGCACTTGTTTGTATCAAAAGGTTCCTGCAATATAATTTAACATCAATATATCTTTAATTATGACGTAAGGAAAAAGAAGTGATTGAGATTTTTTAAACAGAACTATTTACCGCTGAAAGCTGTGGTAATTCATATGATGAATATTCTCTTATCTTTTTCACTATGTTAAATTTGTTTTTTAATCCACATATAGTTCTATTTATTTGTGGGAAATAATTCTGACTCCAACACATTGATATTCTTTCACGGGAAATTTTACCGTTTATATTTCCATCTTTGTTACACATTGGAAATGTTTTCAACTCAATTAATTCAAATTTATCAAGCTTATCAATAAGTGTATTCGTTATTTTAAAAGGTTGTCGAGAGGAAATGCCATCTATTTCTGCCCCATATAATACTGAATGGTTATCAAAGTTTGTTTCGAACATGCAATGAAATGCTTCACGTGTATTAAGAATTACTGATGTATCCGGTTCATGTAATGGATGATCTAACAAAAAGTTTATTTAATTGAATTAATTATATAAATTTAAGAAATAATCCATTTTGTTATATATATTTAAAGTAAAAATAATACATGATCAAATTTTCATAATATAAAATACCTGCTACCATATACTGTTCAAACTTAAATCCCAGTGAAGAAATTTGTTTTTCTGACGTTGTTGCGTTAACGTGATCATGTTCTTTTTCATCCGTATAAAATTCACATAAATATATTGTACCACGGTATTTACTGGCACAAATAATCCATCCGGTTCTTTCAATATATGGACTAGATAATATTGTCTTTATTGTCCCACGAGAACAAATGAAATCAATATCCAACCTATAATCAATATTATTTTCCTAATTAGAATAAGTGCTACATAAAATTGTAAATATAATTTGTTTAGGTTTAATGTATACGTACTAACTAGGTTATCATCGTTTGTAAACTATCGAAATAGCAGAATGAAAAAAATAGGGTAACTGATACGTCGCGCTAGAATTTACGCCGCAAAGTCAGAAAAATTAAATAGTAGTGAAAGTAAACTGCACGCAACCATCTCTTATATATCTTTGTATTATATTAGTATTGTGATTTCAGTTTTTTACTGTTAATATTAACGAAATTGTGAGTTGAATCGATTTCTCAATGTAAGCGCAACTGCGTACGTACTATTATACACTTTATGTAAAATGAATACAGTAGAGATTGTAAAAAACTTATTAATGGTTATTTCGTATATAAATATAAAGAGACAGAAAGATGGCGTATAGCAAAATATATAAATGTTTAGTTTTGTATTTTTTTTAAACTGATGTCTAGTATATCCCACCTATTTATAGCATATACGGCATTTTTAACGTATGCGATTTATGTCGTCGATTTTACGCTTGTGCAGAGCATACAAAGAACATGTAGCTATCTGCATGTATTGACTTCTTAAATGCAAGCTATTATTCGTATATGTATATAACTTATATATACACACACATAAGAATAATATCTTGCATTTATTTATTAATAAAGCAGTTAACATATGCAGATATCAGTAGACATGCAAGTACGTGCACTTTATATACTTTGCGCAAGCACAAAATCGGCAATATATATTATAATTCGTATTCTCTAATAAAACTTTGAATAAACACATTTTACAAGTTACTGTGTCATGTTACATCTTATTTATAGGCATATATTATTTGTAAATTTTATGATCCGTATCCCACCCCTAATAGGATATACGACAAAAATGCAAAAGTTTTTAAAAGTTTTTTTTTTCTAAATATAACAAATAAATATTTCGAATTGTTAATTTTTTTATAGTAGTAAACGGTGTAAAGTTTTTATTAATAGTTTATTTATTTAAACATAATAAATAATACTTAAGAAATTTTATAAGATAGATACAGCGTACAGCCGGAGTTACCTTATAATCACGTCTCTTTTAATCTACTAGATCAAAATAATTAGTACATTCGTTTTTAATTCCATTCTGTTATTTATTATAAATAATACAAAATTGTATATTTAAATAATGTATTGTGCACACACAAGTTTATAGTTAAATGATAATAATTTTTCAACATACCAACGTTTGTCCTGTACTGATAGTGGTTTCTCAAGTCGATTAAAATTATCCGAAATCCATCTTAATATATTATCCAATTTTACATACGAAGTAGATTTGAGAATCGTAGATTCATAATTTTTATTGAGATCGAAATGCACATTAGGATTGAAAGGAGGAATGTAATACTTTAATTGTGATAGGTCGTCTTGATATTTCTTATTACCGTCGATACTAAAATGACCGACCAACTTGGTCGTTAATGTTATATCACTCTCGGGAAAATTTTCAAAATCAATTTTAAACGACATCGTGGCTCATTTATTATTTTCACGGTAACACAAAATCCTATTCTGCTCTTCTACAAAAGCTCTACAAAAGCCGACTGTTCAATTCTTATGTGATGACACTATACGTGTTGCCTAGGTAACACCTACGTTGAAAGGACGACAAATAATGTCCTTGACATTATTTGTCACTTTAATTGCTTTTCCTTAGAGCTTTAATAAGCATACAAAATTCCTAAAATTATGTGAACATTATTACAAATTAAAATAATAATATAGTCCGTAGTATTAGTTTAAATCCGAAATAAGTTTGAAATAATAAAAACGGTTTTAAATAAGTTTAATAAAAAAAATTAAAAAGTGTAATTAATTTAAAAGACAAAAGAAATTACATTGCATTCACTAAATGGTCGATTGTTTCCGTAAAATGTTGCTCATATCAGTACGTCATTATAAGCAGGCTAATTAGAAAAAAATTTCCCGTAATTACTAAAATAAAAGACAAAGTTGAGCTTTGTGTAAAATAAATAAATTTAAAGGACAGCTCTCTGAAATATCGGGACAGCTATCGGGACTATTTTTTACAATAAAGAACATGTAGTCACCATAGTTATATGTCCACTTTATATAATTAATATTATTAATTAATATATTTCTTAAATACCTGTTAGAGCTTATGGATCAAAGGGAATGTATTGCCGGCCTTTCTTATGAAAAGTATGTATTTCGTTCTTCCTAACGTGCGCTCATTTATGCGACGACAGAGAGAATGGCGACGATAACGATAATGGATCATTCCATTGAAGTGATCTATCCTTTATCTTTGTTCAACATTCAGTGAACACAAGGATAAATGATACATCAGTGTGCAGTGATGAGAGATGAGGGATCTCCCCGCGAAATCTTTCATATGAACATTTTTTATATGCATACGTCACTGACCACGTGACCATCATCATCAAAGGCTGCGTTCGAAAACATCATCGAGTGTCCCCGTATATGGCCGTATATCATTTTATCCTTGTTCAATTTGGTGAACAAAAAGGATAAAATGATACACGGAGACACTCGAGTGATGTTTTCGAACGCAGCCGCAGACTTTCTAGTAATTTACTAAAACGGGAGCAATTCAGCAAAAGCATGCATCGTGTGCCGTACTGTCGCTAGCTTTCAGAAGTCTTGGAGGAAGATTTTGTATCTCTTATAACGTAATCAAGAAGTTGAACATTTAATTCCCTTCATCCAAGGGGTACTCCTAAAAAAAAGCTTTTATACTTGGTATGTATACGAATTTATATGCTATAACCATACGAATGATTAAAACAAATTGAAAGTATCTTAACCTTAACCTTCACCAACTAGGAAAATAAACAAAGAAAACATTTCACACTTTAGATAGATTGAAGCAAGTTTAAGGTCTAATTGTCTTCGTTAATCAAAGTTAATCAAAATAAATAAAAAAATTTTTTACAGCTGATCGAGAAAGAGACAGAGAGAGGGATAATATATATTGTTTTGTAAAGAACAAAATATAAATTCGACAAATATGACAACACGAGAGATCTTGACCATTCAATTGGGCCATTATTCGAATTTTATCGGCACGCATTGGTGGAATCTGCAGGTATCGATGGCTATAATGTTTTGATGAGCCTCGACATACGAGAAGCTCCAGAGCTGCGTTCCGTTTCACGCATGATACGCACGATGTATCATTTTATCCTTTCAACATTCAGTGAACAACAAGAATAAAATGATGCATCATGCATGAAACGGACCACAGTCTGTGTATAAAGATCATTGTATACCTATATCACAAGATTCTTGTTTTGCAGGAGTGTAACTTCACGTACGATCCGAAAAAACCATCCGAGATAAATCATGATGTACTATACAAAGAAGGAGAAAACATGCGAGTAAGTATAATTGTAAAAGTAAAGATTGTTTTAAATATGTTTTGCTGCCTCTATAGATAGGTAACAGAAATGTATTTAGACGGCATTAGAAATGTTGTAATCTTCCAAAAGATTTGTTTGTATAGCAATTTTATTCCCAGGATTAGAATTATAAGAATACAAAGTCATATTTAATGTACTTGGAATCATTTTTTGGAGTATTAACATTTTTATATATACAATTTGATCAAATAACGAAGGATTCCTAAAACATTTTATCAAAAATGCAAATTGCAATATTTTGTTCAATAAAAAAAATAGGAATTTTTTAAATGAACGTAACCTTTATATTTATATTTAAAATATATGAAGTAAATGCAAAGAAATCAGTAATGGAGATGTCATGTATCATATTTTTTTTATAATTTACTCCATATAATTTTAAATAAATTATTAGAATTATAAAATTCATTTCATCGCATGTCTGAGAAGCTATATTATTAATATACATATTCTGATATTATAAAATGGTAATTACTACTGGACAGTTGTGTTTCAGAAACAAGTTACGTTTACGCCAAGATTACTGACAGCAGATTTAAAGGGAGCGTTAGGCTACCTGAACGAACAAGGTTCTTTATACGATGCAGAATCTTCAAATGATGAGCTGCTATGGGATAGCACAAAATTGGAAATTACGAATGCCGAGCCTAGTCCTAGATCACCTTTTGTTCAAAATTTGAATGAATCTGATAAAACCGTGGATTCGGAAATTTACAACTTCGAAAGCGACGTGAAGTCATGGGTCGATTATCTTGTACCGCAATTCCATCCAAGAACAGTAACGGTTGTCAAACAGTACTCACACAATTGTACGCAACGGCCATTCAATATATTTACGTATGGCCGTGACTTATGGCTTACGGAACAATTCTCCGACAATTTTGCGGACAGGATACGATTATACGTAGAAGAGTGTGACTTAATGCAAGGAATTCAGGTACATATTTATATATTGTTTCGCAACATTTTTTATTTATTATTAAAACAATTGTGTCGTTACTAATGTAATATCTAAAAAAAAAAAATAGGTGCTTATGGATTCTACGGATGGCTTTGCTGGTCTTGGAGCGTCTTGCGTTCAGCACTTACGTGATGAGTATGGAAAGAGTATCTTGGCATTTCCATGCCTGGACTTTAACGATGCTGAGCCCAGTGCGTCGGACTTGGTTAAAGTTGTCAATACAGCATTATGCTGGCAGCATATCGGAGAGAATTCGTCGCTTTTTAGTCCGCTTTCCTGCGGTCAAGTCGGTTGGCCATTCGCGGCCGATTCACGTAAATTCGAGAACATAACGTACAGTCCAGAGCTGAGGTATCACAGCAGCGCGATATTAGCGACTGCTTTAGACACATTGAGCTTAAGATACAGAACTAAGAAGTATCCGGGCGCCAGCTTGTCCGATTTGTGTGCCGATCTGAACAAGCTGGGCCGCAAAGCCGCGGCAACCAGTCTGAGCCTGCCGTTTCCCATGAAGATGAAGATGGATTTGATAGACGTGCTGGACGAATTCGAAGGGTCTCTGTGGACGAGCTTGACACCGAGCTGCGACATATCGATGGATAATAATATGCAGAGTATAGCGTTACGGGGAATTCCCGAGGACCGGATAAAGCGACCCGTTCACGAAGCTAGCAAACAAATGTCCAAACCGGCGTACAGATGCTCCAGCGTACACGAAATGATGACGATGTATCTAGCGTGTACGTGTCACGCGTCGGCTACGTATTTATCCAACATTGAGGCACCGCTGAAAATCACTTTACCGTATCCAAAGATTTTCAATAATAATGTAACCAAGGATGGAAATATCGCCGGCTGGCCCGTAGGAACCGGTACGTCTTTTCTCATAAGTACGAAAAACAGCGTTGTGATTAAATAGTGATAAATAACTGCATTCGCTTTCTCTTTCAGATGTAAACTCGGTTGCGGTAATGGCTGGAATGCACAGTGGCAGTTATGTCGCAACGATGTACGAATCTCTACTTAAGCAAACCAAAAGGATAAGAAGTATCAAAAAATTTCATGCCTTTACGGATTCCGGACTCGAGGAAGACGAATTTACGGAATGTATTCATAATTTAGTTGATTGTAAAGAGGCGTATGAAGATTATTACATCTAAGGAATTATTAAATTTATGAATGGGATATTATAATTTTAATAATTCTAATATTTATTATATATATATATATATATATATATATATTTTGTGATTACATTTGCGATGTTTTTTGTACGATAAAATCTTTTGTAATAGAGTTATGAGAACGCTTATAGATCTAGTTTGTACGATTAAGATTGAAAAATATAACGTTCTTCTACAATTGTATAAATGCGATTAATATATAATTAACCCTCTGTAACGCCATACTTCAAATTATCTCGCACACAGACTTTATATTTTTTAAGTCTCAATTTTTAATCAATTTCCAATTTGATTATAATTTTTTATCATAAATAAAGTCTAGTTATAGAGGATTAAATATGAGAGAGTTTACATGTTAATATTAAGAGAAAAGAATTATTGCTGTTCATAATTAGCAAAGTATATAAGTAGGTCATAGTTTCTCGTAAATTTAAGATCGAAACGTCCCTGACGTTGGGAGTGGCGAGACACACCCTAGTTATTAGATTGCACGATTTCGTATCGGACATCGGGGATGTGAAAACTCAGTTCTCGCTGTTCTTTCGCAAATGTAACAGCCTTTCTGAATCCGGTTTAAAAAGTTTTTAAATTTTTATCCAAATTTATTTTTTTATTATATTTTTCTGTTAAAAGAAAAAAATTAATAAAAAATTGTCTCTTAAGTAAAAAAAAAATAATATTTTGGAATTCATTATAACAATATATAAAAAAAAGAATTAATAAGAGAGCGATGGGAAATAAAGTGGCGACATTTACCGAAGAACAACTCGAAGATTATCAAGATTGTACCTTTTTCACACGCAAAGAAATCTTGAGGTAGTATCTTCGTTTGCATTTTTTTACTTTATTGAAATTTCTTTCATTTTTTACAGAATATTTAAGAGATTTCGAGAAATAGGAGATCCTGGAATGATACCACGTACCATGACGCCGCAAGAAGCATCGTCTCTTCGATTACCCCTGTCGTATTTGGCCCGTATTCCCGAACTAAAGGTTTATTTCAAATATTAAAATAATTTTGAACACAAAAATTTGATATAAGTTTCATATATATATATATATATATATATATATATATATACAAAATGTAAAATAAAATTTTAATAACATACATTATATATAACGTGTATTAAAAATTTTATTTTATAGACATCTCTATTCTTTGGAAAGATATAATCTATATAATTATTTTAAATTAATGTATCGGTATAATTTTATTTTACTTTAAATTATGTATGTACAAATTATTTTAAGCATACAACCTTATATTTATGACAACTTTATTATTATTTATTACGTATGGAAAGCTATATGAATATTTTTATGCCTTTATTTTATAATTTTGCTTGCTAAAAATGAATATATATTTAGATATAAAATTTTTTAAACTTATATTCTAGTTCAACAATTATTACGTTATTAATACTTGAATTTTTATAATAAACCTATAAATGATATTTAAACTTATCTTACATTTTGGCTAAAAATAAATATAATTTTCCATTTTCTTGATTTCTTTACTAACTAGATATTTTCTGATTTTTTTTTTTTTTTTGAAGGAAAATCCATTTAGAGAACGGATCTCAGAAGTTTTTACGCGACGCCAGGATTCAGGACAATCAACGTCCCTCTCCGAAGGAATCTGTTTCGAGGAATTTCTCGAGATGTTGTCCGTGTTCTCTGAACAAGCACCGCGGGATTTGAAAGTCTTTTACGCCTTCAAAATTTACGGTACGGACCACCAGGTGAACCAGACGAGCGGACAGACGGACGGACGGACGGACGGACGTACGGATCGTGAGAGAGCGTGGAGGTCGACCTCGCTGTACCTATAGTTGTTCCATGGGATGAGGAGTACATACGGCGCTCAGACACGACATCCACGATGCACGAGAATATTTGCACGGAACAACCGATCGATTTTGCCGCGGTGCAGCGTTATAATTATACCCTCGTCCGAGAGCGGGGTGTTTTTCCTTCGCCGTAGATTACGCGTTTTTATCTCGTTACCCATTCTAACTCCCATAAATATTTTACGATTAGGCTTAAGTGAAAGAGCGCATTATTCTCGATACAGAGAGAAAAGAAGAGAAAACGGCGCGTGATCCGTTTGTCTTCGCTTAGACAATAATTCCGACGAACGTTCGTATTGCTCGCATCTATCAATTTGTAATCTTCCGCGAACAGATTTCGACGAGGACGGGGTGTTGGGTCTGGGCGATTTGGAGCGCACCTGTCGGCAACTGACTCGAGGTGGGCTAAGTGCCGAAGAGGTGGCTACCGTGTGTCGAAAAATTTTGGAGGAGAGCGACATAGACGGCGACGGGGCTCTGTCCTACCTCGAGTTCGAGCACGTTGTAACCAGATCTTCCGATTTCATGGCGACTTTCCACATAAGAATATGAATATTGCACAATCGATCAATATTGAAATTAGATGTAAAAGTATGTGATGCAATTATGTATGCGTTTTAAACGAATACATTAATTATTAATAACCGAATCTTAACAGTCGGATTAATTTTCCAAATTATTTGTTAATTTGATTTTAAAATGTTTGACATATAGTGGGGAAAAAATTGAATTAGAATAAAATAGAGAATGAATCCTATAAATACTTCTAAATGCTTCTCTAAGTACTTCTCTAAGACGAAGCGAAGAGTTGAGCTTTCATATTATAGCTTCAGATCTATAATTGTCGACAAATGAAGTGACGTATATAAAAAGTGGGCTGAACAATAAAAGGAAAAACCGGTGTGTGATTTGAAAATTACACCGCGCAACGGAGGATTAACAAATACCTGTGAGATTATGAGCTCGAAAATTATCTCTCTTCCGTTTCATTTCAGTTCGCGCTTCATACGATGTAATTAATGCCCATTTGCTCATTTTTACTTTACTTTAATGAAGATTGCCGTGCTTTTTAGCCGTGCCTTTCAATACGTCGAGTTTACGTCCATAGTCGTAGAGAGGAGATGAAGAGTATACGCTCGCGAAGGGAGACTTGTACCCCGAGGCGGAAAAGAACAGTAACGCTTAAATAATAACGCATCACGAACAAACGCGTCGGAGCCCATAACAGTTTCTTGACCCGCGACGTTTCTGCGCCACATTAATTTATCGTCGATGGTGCACGAGGTAAAATCGACGAAGAGGCAATCTGCATAAACGCCGCGGCGTCTGCGGATCCGCGGATCTCGGCGACGCGCCAATGGCGCGACCGCATACGTGACGAAGTTAATATCCTGCGCCATTAGTCGCCCACTGATTGCGGACTCGCGGAAAAAAAGTATCGCTCCTCAAGCATCATTGGGTGCCGTGCAAGACGTACTCTTAATGCGCCACTTACTCGCGCGAGCAACGGCGAATCTTCCGCGTTGTCTTGCGAATTGTCGCGCCTTGGAGGAGACGCGACGGAAGCTGGATGAAATTATAATAATGCGAAACTACTCGGCCACCATAAATTGGCGCGTCCGCGACGTGTTTCGAGCGTATAACATAGGTGAAGTTCTTAATAACGACGTTTCCCGCCGACGTCTGAAATATCCACGTAACGATATAGACGAAAATCGCCCAGAGATCCTTCGTGAAATGAAACCGCGGAGACTTTCGCAAACTCACCGCGGTATAATTATTAGCTGCTGGATAGACGTTTGGCTGGGGCGCCGATGTATCGAGCGTATCAAAAGTTACGTTTTTTTTGCCCCTACGATGAACAGCTCCCGCAACAGCGATATCGCGAAATCTCGCTTTCCGTCGCATTCCTCCGATCGTCGACCTTGAAAGAGCTATTATTCTACTCGTGGTTCGGCTCGCGACCACCTGTGGCTCGATTAAAAGTGCGCGACCTTTGGGACACCCTGTACATCGCTTTGTACGCGGCGTTGCAGATATATACCTTCTTGCGCTCTCACACATAAGTTGCCCCTGTTGAACAATAATGAGCGATGGTGAGCAAGTAACCGGGCTATTCATTTCTTGCCCCAGACAGGAGTCCCTCCCGGCGACGCGCGGGAGGAGAGAGTGAGAGAGACCCGCAAGTGCGATTTCACGACTGCGTTAATTTATACGGAGACGGAGACGTAGGCGTCCGTCCTCCGCGAGATCAACGACGAGCGGAGGCCGCGCGCGCGGAGGGCGGAAGAGCGCGCGCGTGTAACACGTTGCATTTCATTCCCCATTATATAGTATTTCCGCGCGGCATTGCCGGCCTGGCCGCGCGCGATCGGCAAACCGTATCGGCACGCGTTTACACAATCATATATATACCTACCGATTTCCAAAGGTTACTCCAGAGCTATTCGAATGGATCGCGCGTGGAATACCGCGCGATTCTCGCGCGTCTCGGACGCACGCCCCGCAGCCGCGGCGCGCGGCAACGCACTCGGCGCTCGAATAATGGAATACCGCGCGTGAGAAGCATGCCGATCTTTTTCGGTTAATTGCGATTAAGCTGTTAAATTGGTTTTTGCGGCACACCTTACGAGCGTGAATTGTAGCCCGTGCTACAAAAGATTTCGTTTCGGGTATAACATATATAATGCACGTGTCGCACGCGTAATGCCACTTAAGTAGTCGCAAGTTTAAGTAATCTAATTGCTTTCTGTATAGTGTATAGCACAAGTCACTTATACAATACAATTATTCTCTCGTAACGCTATTTTAAACAAGAATACTCGTAAAATCTATATTCTCATTCACGAATGAGAACCATTAAATGATCGGAAGTTCTTATAAAAATAGGAAAAAAAGTTTGTAGAATGCGCCCTGTATATCAATCGACGTATCGCCGATGTGTTTTCTTTATTACAATCGTGAGCAGCGAAAAGATTTTTGCAAAATTTCATTATTCCTCCAAGTCGCTCCGTTCTCAACCTTCTCGAGCGACGTGTGCGCACGTCTCGCGTATTCGTCGGCACGTCGTGTCGCCCCTTCGGACTTCCCCTGTCGGACCGGGCGGGCCCCCCTTTCTTGCCGGCTGGCCGGCCGGGCCCTGGTCCGGTCGTCTTAAAAAGCGGTCGAAATCGGAGATACCGCCCTGTGGCACGGCCAGTTATAGACAGCCGCGCGGCAACTAACCAAGTCTCGGGACCAAGGCCATCCGGTCACTTCCCGGCCCCTACTTCGGGCCCCCGCCGTTCCACCGTCTCTCCTCGTCCTCCCGGCGGGTCGCGGAGTGGCCCTCGAGGCCCCATGAAGGCTCTCTTTCTCTCTCTCTCTTTCTCTCTCCCGCCTCCCCCTCGGCGCAGGTCCTCCGCCGCTCTTCGTCGAGGAAACCCGGCTTTCTCGAGAGGCTTCCCCTTCGCGAGGCCCACAGCCAACCGCCTTCCATGCCGCGATGTCCGTGCATTCTTGGACCTCCTCGACGCGGCTTGTCGCGACGGGTCCGTGCGGAGGGACCTCCGTAGCCTCTCTCCTCTCCTCTCCCTCTTTCCCCCCTTGAGCGGAGGCGAGACGAGAAGTCGGAGAAGAGGAATGAGAAGGCAAAGATCGCGGGTGGACGGCGACGAGGAGGAGAAAGAAGAGGCTGGGATGGTGGAGCAGGAGGAGCAGGAGGAGGAAGAGGAGATGAAGACGAAGAAGAAGAAGCAGAAGAAATGAGCAGTGCCGGGCAGCGTAGGTAGAGGGAGGGAGGGAGGGAGGGAGGAGAATGCACCGGTGGTGAAGCCGATGGTGGTGCGACGGTGGAGGCGGTCGAGGAGGGCAGATTCGAACTCAACTTTTATGGCGCCCTGGCGTGGGCGAGCTCTCGCGCGCGCGTTATACACGCGAGATCTCTGGAACTTTCTTCGATCGGTGCCTCGACCCGAAGGTCTAGGCAGTGACACTATTCGGTGACGATCGGTAGACTTTTCGGTGACCGGACCGCAGGAAGATTTCCAAGCTGCGTGGGCGGTTCGGTAGGTGTACCGAATCCGTTGCCAGGCGGCTCCTCTGAAGGCCGGAAGATATCTCTTGAGAGTTATTAACGTTTTGTTCTGGCGAGATACAGAAAATGGCGACGTTAAGCTCCATCATCTCTGGGCCTGAAAAATTTTATCCAATCGTTGTATCATCATATACCTGTATACACTGTTTAGAAGTCAGCAAGATAAATGATGCGTGAAGCTGTAGCCAAAGGAAAATTCCTCAGCGATCTTCAAAGTGTCATAGAGAGAAAAATGTTTCTAGTCTGTAGACATTTATCTACATATTATATAGATAAATGTTTATGTTCTAATTCCGAACATATCTTTGACAGATAAAGCGCATATCATAGAACAAAAAAATAGCTGTTTTCAGGCTAATCAATGTTGACAACGTTAGGGATATGATGTATGGCTCAAAGTACTTTACACACAGCTAAACTTAATCTCAAAGTATAATTGCAAATAAGCAAACCGCGATGGAGTCATCCCTTAGAAAATACAAAAAACTTTCAAACAAATAATAAATTCTACAATTCTATTGTCATTTTCCGTCGATGAAAACGATATATATAAAGTATACTATAAGTGAATATGACAAATAATATAATATTTAATTATTACACACGACGATTAGAACAACCCAACTCATCTTTAGAAATTAAATAAATCAATCAGACTGAAATCTTCTCTGCGTTCAAAGTTCAAATACTTCAAATCTGCGTCAAGAAAGTGACGCGCGAGATGATAATGACTCGTTGATGCCGAAAGATTTTATCCGATTGGCAGGCAGCAGTCGTGTACATTATCTGAAGCCAGCACTGCGTAAAATTATGACGATATTTTTTCTGAACTTTGAATAATTTAATTTAGTATAGGAGAAGCCTCGTAAAAATACATATATCTATCCGGCTGCTTAACTGGAATAAGTTGATTCCACGGCCTTGAAAGACGTCCTGTGTGTGTAGTCATCGCGGACTACCGTTTCGCGGTAATATTATTCAGAGATAATATTAAATGCTCGGAAATAATGGCGCTCTCTCTCTCTCTCTCGCGCGCGCGCGAACTAAGCGTGAGATACGGTCATGTCTCTCGATGGTATCTGCTAATTACGTTAACTGTATTGCCACGTAGTCGCACATTAGTCGCAACCGCTTTACGCCGAATGTATTATCATTCACGTGCCGTTAAGGGAAACTCGTACGAGCGTGAATTTTTACCACGTCAGTCGAGTCGACATTGTATAAACGCGAGTTCATCGCGATCGACTGGCCTGGCGATAATTATGTAAGCGCTCGCATTAGTCGCGCACATTGTGCGGGTACCACGCACGGTGTAACGGCGCTCCGGTGTTTAATTAAGCTCGATCTTGCCATTAGACTCGCCGCAAATTACAGCCGAAAATCGACGGTGTGCCCAGCCGATTTCGTTAATGTAAAATTGTTCATGACGATCCTTAAATTTTTTTTAAGTGTATCCGAGGATCTTGAACCTCCCGAAACCGGACCTATAGATGTTCTTCTCTCACTGTCTCTCTCTCTCTCTCTCTCTCTCATTCTCCCTCCGTCTCGCTTTCTTGCTCGTCTCACCTTCTCCTCTCATACCGGTCTCTGCTATTCGTGGAGCCGGTCTTCACATTCAGAATAAGAATCGTGGAAAAGTCGGATATACGTATCCGTTGCTTTAATCTCAGCTGTTGTGAAAGACATTCTGGTAGGCGGGAAAAACGAGGAGAAAGCGAGGATGAAAAATCGCGAGTGCGTCTCGCGGAAACGAGGGAAAACGCGCAAACGATCACGCAAGTTGGAAACATGACGATAATTCATTGCTTCATATGAATTATCTCTTTCCTCGCCTGTAGTTCGAAAGCAATGTTACTTGTTAGCTGTCGAGAGACTACAAAATCATATTAGCGTCTCGTAATCATATCTCAATTTGACAAAAATTACAGAATATCCTATATGACTCTACAATATACAAGCTGTACTCGTCAATAAATTCGTATATTCGTATGTTAGGAAAAGGTCGAGAATATTTTTTTTTTGTACAAGGGTGTAGAGTTCACCGTGCAGAAACGACCGAAGCGCTTACAAAGCGCGTTCGATATTATTGCCGCGTGATTGGCGAGATTCACGACGTAGCGATGTAGCGTGTCTATTCGACGAAGCGAAGAGGTGCCACGATGGAGAAGCAGACGTTCGCGGCGACGTTCGTACTTCGGCAAGGTTACGTGGAGCGCGCGTAGTCGAAATAATATTGGCGCTCTCCGTGGGCACATATCGTTGTGGCTCATAAAGAAGCGAGAGCTTGTATATAGGGAACCATCTACCAAAGAGGGGGAGGAAGGGTCTCAGTCGACGGAATGTTGCTTGACCACCCGACCATCTCCTGCCTCTTCTCCGTGAATCCATCGAGAGAGAGAAAGAGAGAGAGGGGGGGGGGCACCGGAGAGAGGAGAAAGAGGAAGGAGAAGAAGACTGGACCAACCGCCTTTGGATCCTAATGGGCTCCATTGGGGTGCACGAATATTCCTTTACTATCGCGGACATCTTCTCGGGAAGATTCGTAATCCGCCATGCAAGGTCCTTCTTTTTTTTTTCAATGTTCACCGAGATACCTGTTACTCTCGAATTGTTTGCGCGAGATTTACGGAGATACAGAGTCGACAACCGGGAAATCTTAAAATCTGCAGAAGCCTGGGCGTGTAAGAAATACAAAAGTTTTGGCCGATCGCTTGACGTTATGATTCTTTAGATCTAAAAATATTACATTAACTTTGGATTTAGTTTATATAAAAACTTAGAAAAAGGCAGATTTTATTATTAGTTTAAAATTAAGAATATTATATCTGGAAAATATACTTCAAAAATATACATGTGTCTCCATTTATGTATGTTACATATATAAAAAAATTCGGAGTAAGAAACCGAGAGGATCTCCAGTAATTTCTTCGAGCTTCGTATTATATATATATATATAATACTATCGATAGTATTTGACTCACAATCCGTGACGAGAGAGCACGTGCGAACAGAAAGGAGCACGATATTTTTCCTTGTAGGAACTCGCGTGGCAAAAGCGGAGCACGATTCCACTCTGTCGTCCTCGATCCTTCCCGAACTCTGAATTCCGTTTCCGTCACAATTTAAACGCTTCTTCGCAAGTTTACGTGTCAAATTTGAATACTAATATACTATAGCATAACGCACATAATAATGTAGATTTCTTTTAAAATGAATTATGAATATCGCTGCAGCAAATAAATTTGAAACTTTTAAGAGAATTTTACCTTTACAAGTCTATGATCTTTCTCCTTTCCGCAGATCTGACACTATCGGCGAGAATATATAATACCATCGGATGCACATATTCAGCGAGATAACGATCGCACAGAGCAATGTACCTGCAGCATGGTATTGATAAAAGGCGCATGTTCCTTGTGTCTCCTACGCAGATTCCACGACGGGATAATTTTATATCGCTTTTATCTGCCCGTGGTATCGTGAGTAGAGGGGGGGGGGGAAGAGGGAAGAACGGCGACTTGTGATTTAACAGAGTTAAAGAATTTCTGCAATATAAGCGGGCGTTAATAAGGATTTTTGCCGTGCATTTTCAGCGCGCACGCAAACGAGCAGGAGACTTTAATTGAGTATCCATTGAGCGCGCACGGCCGATGCAGAAATATATTATCGTGGGAAGAGATTCTCCTCGCGCGTTGGTACCCCCGCAGCGCCTGGTTCGCCATTCTCGTAGACGCATTATCTTCTCGATACGGACGAGACAAGAACGAAAATGGCAGTGACCTATGAGGCTGTCCGTCGATGACGCGAGAGACTTAATCAAAGGAGATGCACGACTGACACTTTCACAATGGATACGCGCGTATGTCTGCGCTTTCTGCATCAGCCGTACGGAACGTTTCCTCGCACGAACGCACGCACGCACGCACGCATGCACGCACGCACACTGCCGCGTCAGGATTGCTCAAAGAAAATCGTGAGATCGCTATAATTCTAGGAAAAACTGCAGATGCATAGCGAAGACGTACTCACTCGCGCCGGAATTATGTCAACAGTTACGACCGGTTCGCCGTTCGTCTTCGCTCCAAGTGCTCGCGACTCGCTCGCGAGTGCCTCGCCGAGGAACGATATGGAATATGCAAGGCTATACGATCGTCTCGAGGAAATCCGGCGAATTTGCATAATCTTCAGATGTTTATCGAGAATTTGCTCGTCTGCACGATAAAGATATTAATCTCGAATGTTTTTTCTTATAAGTACGACAATTAGCGACCGATTATTATCGTTGATTTACATGAAATATATTTGAAATATTGGTCCAATTATAATATAACTAAATTTACATCAACGTCTCGTAAATTACACAGAGATTAGCTTTAATTCTTCAATCTGTGATCTCTCTCTTTCTTTTCTCTCTCTCTCTCTCTCTCTCTCTCTCTCTCTCTCTCTCTATCTATCTATCTCTTTCCTCTATAGTAAAACGATTCGCTTATTACTGACATAAGTACTTTGAATACAACTTCGTCGGTATTCAAAGAAGTTTCGCAACTGGTCGCGGCTGGCAGATCAGCTTTCTGCTCGAGCACCGCTTAAAATTATTCCGCAGGCGTCCTGCATTCGAAAGGCACCATGTCGTCCGTAGAATATTACGTGATTTCCACGTTTTCGGCAAGCATTTGCAGTTAACGAACGCGAGACTAGTTCTCTAGTATGATAATGCAGCAGCGTACAAATGGAATGATAACAATAACTGCCGGCATTATATCAGTATTCAAAATACATACCTATATCACGTGCATGTGCTATTTCGTGATGAGATGTCAAGGCTATTAAAAATAACAAGGATAGTCGCATAAAATCGTAATATAAGAAGAGATGAATATTCTCTCTCTATTTTTAATACGTTATAAAAAGTAACTAACTTCTTAATTAAACTTCATTTCCAAGACAGGTGAATATTTTTATCGCATCAGTATTCGAGAACATCGGTATTCAAATTGTTTTTTTCTTAAGCATTTTAAGTCTTCTCAGTATTGTTATCTTTCTCACATGCATAAAACTTCCTTTTGCCCGAAGATAAAAATAATCTCATTCGTTTGCAGCTGTACTAACATGTGTATCTAAAAATAATATATCGCAGCTTTAATTTTCCATGTATTTTTTTAACCTACTATATATATTAATAAAAAATTAAAAAATTCTCACAAGTATTCAGTTTAATCTGAAAATTGAATTACGCCGTTAATTTTATAAATGCATATTTAGCAATGAGATATGCGTGGCGAGTATGAAGCCAATATTTGAACAAGCGATGTAATCCGAAGAGCGAGATGCTCGAAGCGCGGCCGATTTGGAAAACAATATTTTCGTTTGCCACCTTCGTCTTGCTGGTTTTTGCGAACACAGCTATCGTGAATCTCGACGAACAGCGAGCCTCATAAGCAAGCGTGACAAATGCGGACAGCCGTGCCAATTATTTGCACAACAACTCACGTTCCCGTGGTCAACAAATAGTCCATGTGTATCACGCGTTATTCACGCGCAGACGTTACCGTCTCTCTTTTCTTTCTCTTTGTCGACGAAAAAAAAATATCGAAGTGAGTGACCTTGTAAATACGAGAAAAGAGGTTCCGGAAATCTTTTGAGTTTTCGATAATCGATGGAAAACGCTCCGATAGGCGCGAATGACGAAATTTATACGTTCTTTTTTTTCAAGCAGTAATATAAAAAGTTACAACAAACTTTGACTTTTACACATCTATACATTCTCTTAAGTTGATGTAACTTTTTCGCGATGCACACTTGGTGCTTCCTCCACGCGAGCAGCGCTCGTTTTATCTCGAAATCGAGATCCGGTAGAAATCGATGATCTGGAAAGTTTCTGATTCGCTCGGATAGCGCAGCAGACAATGACGACAACGACGACGACAACGACGACGACGACGACGACGACAACGATGTAAATCAAAGTCTTCAGGCGGAAAACGGGAACGAGACGCCGTTCGTTGCGGCTCACGAGCTGGCGTATTTCTTTCCGCGGCAGTAAAATGGAAGGCAATGAATTACCAGCGTGGCTACTTAGGCGAGGGATCTACTTAACCGCGATACTTCGTGGCCACCATTGCAGCATTTATGGGCCGCAACATTGTTGCAGAAGTGGATGCTGCCGCGCCGTAGGCAGAGACACTTGATTAATGCGAACGCGCCCGAATACGGCGCGGCGCTATTATTACCGGATTGCAAAAACCAGTTATCGGGCGATATGCATAATTGTCCTCTCACGAGCTCTCGTACGAGCGAGCACGTCGGAGTCGTCGATTTGTCGCGATGTCAATCTCGTTGTCGGGGAACGGACGCGATACACGCCGGTTATCTCGATCGTTGAGCTGTAGCATAGATTGAAATCGGTATAATCTCAGACAGCGCGGATTTCCGTGCGACGTAGGTGTGTAAAAAAGACATCCACGTGGCAACACGAATCGCATAAGATTTACTCTTTTTTTTTCCGTTCGCCGAGACGAGTTCAGAAAAATTCTATCGAATCTTTAATAGCGACTTTCGTGCGAAAAATTTTCTTCCTGCTTTTCTTGTACCGGTAAAATATAACTGTATTAATCGTATAAAGATTTATTTTACACGTGAGAAATATTTTTTTAAAGAACGAGAGAAAGTCTTAGAAACGTTACCGGATGAATAAATTGCCGGCAATTTGACTATCGATCGACGATACGTCACGACCGACGTACGTCACGTCCGCGTAAAGTCATCACCCGATCTGTCTGAGTGAGTCATGTTGCGAATCAAATCAAACGTGGATCCTTCCTTGAAGAATCGCCACATGATTTCTCTCAAAGCCAGGACAACGAGTCGAAATAATCGCGCCAAAGATTTTAACGTAATTTTATCGACGCAAATCGCTAATTATTCCGCGCAATTGCGAGTACGTAGATTGAAGAGTGTCAGGCTCTACAAGAGAAATGGGACATTTGTGCCGATTTAACGAGGTGCACCGTTGAGACTCGAGTCGAGTGACGGGCTAATGGCGGGCGATTTAATCGAACCGCGGCTGCTCCAGCCCGGTGAGTTGAGTTAGGTTTCTCGAGCTCGTGATCGCCGAAGTTACATATCCTCTTCCTTACGACCGCGAACGCGTATCGCGAGCAGAACGAAACGCTACCGTTAGCTCAGTCGCATTCCGGATCGACGTTATCGATGACGACGCGCCTGCCGATCGGCGCGATTAAATTCGAGCCGGCGAGACACATTCCCTTCGGTGAGAGTAAATCTCCCGATTATGCTCGGTTGCCGTGTCACATTTACGCCCGTTGTTCGCCACCTCGCGTTTATCGTCTCGCCTCGATCGCCACAATGCCTTCCAATGTGGCTCTCGGTGTACTTTATTAGGCGGTTCGCCTTCAATGAGGCTCCCGCGAAAAATGTTTCCCTAAAGAATCTCCATTCGATGCAACGTGCCTCAAAAGCGCAGTCTCGTACACATTATTTTTCAAAATTATGTCTGTAAAATGTTCTTAAGTAAATTTCTCGTATGCTTATTTGTCAAACATGCAATTACAGTAGAATCTGTTTAAATTTGGCTTCCCTAACATTGGTATCCCTCTATACGCTCGAGTACGGCGGTATACATATATTTTCACAGACACTTATATCGTGCTTCTTTTGCATCATAATGGACATTCTGCTAGGGTGATACACAGGGTGATACATAGGGTGTTTGACAGTTTATGTCTATTTTTAAATATAGATTAATTTTAATCTTGATTTAGCTTACTTATCTTTTTCTTGTTCTAAGAATTAGAAAAAAATAAAGAATAAATTAAGAATAGATTAAAATTAACTTACATTGATAAAAATGGACATAAGTATGCGTACTACGTACGTATAAATATGTACACAGCAATTAGCAGGCTTGTGCTGCGGGAGTATTTCATAATTTTGGAATTCCGCTCTTAACCATATAGAATCAAAGGGCAGCTTTTCTGTAATTCGTCGCTGAGCATAGCTAAACATATCTTAAGTTATTGATTTCGTAGACGAATAAATAAAAAGGCTATGCGTGTCATTCGTACATGTTCGTTCTTTAAAAGTTATAAATATTCTCTAGAGTGGAGAAAATCTTAATAAAATAAAAAAAGATCGAAGTTTAATCGTATGTGATCTTAGAGTGAAACGGTAGCTCCACATCACGACGTCGTATAACGAGATTGATCGGCGAGACGTCATCCCCTGAAACCGGTGGCGGCGGCGACTCGCTAGAGCGACGACGAGGAGTCCGCAAAAAAGGCATCTCCTCCGCAAATAGCACGGTCTTGGCCAGCCGCGCGCGATGGAGGAGTTCCTATAACCGTTCTAACGGCCACGAGAAACGCCACATGACGACGAGGAGGAAGAGGAGACGAAAAAATGGGCGGCAGGGGAGAGGGAGAGACGGCGAGAGAGGATGACGTGGAAAGAGAGACGAGCTCACGTACGAACATCCGGATAACCGCGCGTAAAACTAAAGCAACGGCGATTGCCGGCTGCGGAGAGGAGCCGGAGACAGGAGTAGCCACGACGGCGACCGCGAAAAAGGAGCAAGAGGAGGAGAAGAAAGAGAGAAGAGAAGGCGGTGGATGATAGAGGTGAAAGAAGAGCAGGATGTGGAGGAGGAAGAGGAGGCGAGATACGTGCGAGGGAGCAGGAGGTAAAAAGACCATGGAAGAGAGGAAGACGAAGATGGCGCGGTTCTCCCGCGGCAGGATTGCCGAGGAGGTCCAGACCAGGCAGGCAGGCTCCCATCTGCATAACCGGTATATACCGGCAACGTGGACCGGCATGGAGGTAGAGTCGAGCGTGTCCTCGGTACGTTATATCGCTCGACTCGTCCTCGCGCGATGGCAGAGTCAGGAGATCTCTCGAGAAAGGGTGGCAGGGAGAGTGGGAGGGAGAGAGGGAGGGACGATGAAAGATACGGAGAGAAAGAGATGGAGGAAAATGGTGGTTCAGCAGGAGGAGGCTGCGGTGCTCTCTCTACGCTGCGTACGTAGCAGAGAAGGAGTGTACGCGATGCTCGAAGAAACCGGCGAGAAGAGAGAAAAGCGTAGGCGCGAGTACTCGACGACCGATGACATCATCGGAGCTCTTTGCCTCTCTCGAGTCATTCTCCCAACAGAAGTGCTCTCTCTCTCTCTCTCTCTCTCTCTCTCTCTTTCATTTCTCTTTATCTCTTATTCTCTCTTCGCAAACTCGATTTTTTTGCCACAGCTTCCGTCTGCTAGATCAGACTCACGAGAGATTCAGGATCCAGGAAAACCGGATGTTAGAACGTGTAGGTGCAATATTCCCCGGTTACAAGATCAACACTCGATCGTGATCTTGTAGCCAGAGCGCGGACCTGTTTATCCAGGAACTGCCCCGGCAATTCGCCGAGAACGAGAATGTGATGAGAATGAGCGCGAGCGAGATAGAGCAACATTTCATGAAGTCGACTATTTTGAATTTCGACCGAACAAATAAAAAAAAACTCGAGGACCCGTTTGAGAATTCCGAAGACCTGTACAGAAATAGCGAAAGATATATCTCTGATCTTCTAAGTAAGTGAAATAAAAAAGTGATCTTGTAAGACCGGCAAATTCTATATACATATACATATACATATATATATATATCGATATCTAAGAAATATTTTGCTGCGGGCGACAGCTAGCTTAAGAGATCAATCTTCATCCTTTTTACATTTACAACTTGTATGATTAACAGCCAGCGTCCTATTTCCACGATAAAAATTTTACTACAAATAAGATAATTTAAGTAGAATAATAAATAATTTCTCTTTAAACTTTTCAGGAATCTTCAAACATTAAATTATTAATTATTAATGCTTAATGTGCTTCATATTTAAATACTTAGGCAATTACTAATCTTAGGCGAAAACAAAATAATTTTACCTTATATAAATTAAAATTAAATTAAATTAAATTCTTTACAATCATAGATCATAATTGATTAACTGATCTTTTTTTTCCTCTACACACTTATAAGGTACTTAGAAATCACTACAAATTCGAATGTATTTTTAAAATTAAAATCAAATATGTTTTAGAACTTCTTTTCTATTTATTATAAGCAATTTACAAATCACTAACTCGTTTTATTAATTTATACATTTCTTACATTAAGTATATAAAGGAGTTACCGAATCAAAATATTGTTTCTTGCAGTGAATATAATGGTTGATCAACCAATTTAACGCCGAAGATAACTGTAAAAATCTGTCCGAAAAATACTTGTTCTTTACTATATCGGACAGTGAAAATAATTAAAAATAAAATGTACTAATGTATCATTTTTTATTAATTTTTAACAAGCTGAAAAAAAAAAACACTTTGATTGTAAAGTTCTGAGAATTTTGGTAGAACTGAACGTATTATTAAGCTTGCTACACGCTCGTCGACTTCTTAACATGAAAGGTAAGCAGCATTATGTCCAAAAATATTTTTCTAATGCACAAATTTTAACAGGATTCTACCAGATTTCACCTCAGCGCTGTAAGGACTGAACCAAGTGCGAACGCGTTGGCGAAACCGCATTGTAATTGCGTTCGAGCAACGTCCTCGCTGCTGGTCATCGTTACTTATCTATTCGCGCGGAGACTTCAATGCCCGCGCGACCGCAGCCGCAATGTCGCATTCTCGGTGAATCCACGCAACACCCGACACCGTCGATACCGCCAACCAGTACGATAAATCGCATCAACTGGTTAGGACAAGAAACGTTAAAACAAGAAAGGTAAGACAAGAAGCGCGACAAATATGAGAAATTAAATTTAAATCAATTTAATTTCTCTTTATTAATTATTCTAAAAACTAAGGAACTTTACATAATACACATTGATATGCGTATAATCAGAAAAATCAATTAAATTTACAGCCTGAAAGTGAAAGTATGAATCAAACAAAAGCGTGATTTAAACAATCGCGGTATGTGGAGCAAAAAAAGGAGCGCATGGGAAGAAAGGGACCGTATGATGAAGTCATTATAAACATTTCTAATACAATACGAAATATCGTGAGTAGTTGTAACATTCTGCTTCTTTCAAGTCACTTGATGGTGTATTAGGTATTCTTATTCCAAGTTATTGATTATTGTCTGAGAGAATATACCTAGTTACATTCAGCAGAAAAAGTAGCTCAGTGAGCGCTCAGTGATTCTTTATTACGATTGGTTTCTACTTAGATCCAACGAAAAATTAAAATTGGCTAGAACCAATCATATTTAAGAAATGATTCCTTCTGCTGAACGCAACTGATGAATAGCAAATTACTAATTATCTAATTTAATTTTTCAGTGCAATTTTTGTTGCGATTGAATATCAGTACTCTATTGTAGATTGTGTCGTATTTCTTTTACACAAGTTGTCACCAGGCTTTAACTTGGTCAAATTTTTCGTATTCAGATTCCTCGATAGATTTCCTCGATAATTCTGGATAGCTAAGATAGTGGCGATGTTTTTAAATGTTCCAAGATGTTCAAGATACGCTAGGGCCAACCGCCAAATCTAAACTCACGAATTTGTCAGGTAGATTCTTGGTGAGAAATGCTTTATCCTACCCAAGGATGAAGCATTTGATCCTTGCAAAGAATTTTCGCTTTCAAAAGACTTGAAAATACATGAAAATTGTATATAACCCCTGTGTAGTAAGTGAAACTGCAGTATAGAAAATGTATAATATGTAGAAATCTAAGGTCTAAAAGGACTATAGAAGGGACCACAATGGCTTTTGAACTTGTTATTATTAGTGTCCGTGAAAATGCATAAGTATAAAGCATGCAAATATGCAAAATAGAAGAAATCCGGTCCGAGACAAAATGCTTCATTTCCTAGAAGTTTTCTAGACTTTTTCGTTTCCAGTTCAATCATAGAGAATAGCGCACAGAGAACATTTTGTGAAGATTTGTACATAGTTAATAGCAAAAGAGCGTCGGTAACAGTACTTTGTGAACGAAAAACCGAATATATTCAAAATGAAATTATTATATTTTAAAATATACATTACATACACTAAGGTGCATTTATTCAGCGTTCAATCATTGTTATAGCTTGATATGGATTATAGCTTGTTATCAAGATGTACATACTTTCCACGATATTTTGACAAACATTTTAATGACATCGTTACACGGAAACAACGATTTTGTTGAAAGGTCTAAAAATTTTGCTAAAAACGGATCTGAAAATAATTTTTTGTTGAATCATCAAAAAAATTTGTTAGATTGTTAAAACTGATAAGCATTGCTATAAAACATTTTGATATTCTAGCAATCACTTTGGTTTTCGCACAAAATTATTTTGATTATTAAACAAAAATTATTTTCAGATCTGGATTCAGCAAAATTGTTCCTTCCTTGTACGGATTGGCCTTTCTAATCTCCGCAAATCCGACTGAAAATATCTAGTCAATTATGAAATTAGGCTTCGAGAAAAAAGAATATTTACTTTGAAGTTATTTTTGTTATCTTGGCCCATTTGGAAGATTTGGAGATCCTTACTCTTTAACTCTGGTCGAAAATCTTGTAGAAAGCATATCTTGACGACAAGTTAATAATCAATAATAATTCGATGTTAAATAAATGCATTTTAGTGTAATGTAATGTACTTTTAAAATATAACTTTAAATTTTAATATAAACTTGGTTTCTTTCAAAGAACTGCTGACGACACTTTTATGTCACTGATTCAAAACTGTAAATCAAAATATAAAGTTTTTCTTTTGCGGCTCTTTATATACAGACTACATTTAATATATGATATTAAGAATGAGATTGAGCTGGCATTATATTACCTTTTTCAGAAAATGCACAATCTGTATTCATAAGTAATTTTATTAAAACTAAACACGTAGCTTTTTTCAATCAAAGACTAAAAATAAAATTTTAATTTTAATTTTTAATTTTTTACTTAACATTTATTTATTAGATAGAATACAAAAATCGATATAAATGGTGTTTATTGTAAAGATATGATGTGACGACGATCCATGAAATCAGGCCACGTTTTTAAAATTATTTTTTCTCTGAATGTTGAATTCACAACGAAATGCACGATGACCTTGGACAGTTCCTGAGTTCAACGAACTTTTCTAAGAGCAAATACCTCGAAATACGTTAGAAAAGAAAAGAACCCCTATGGGTTTTTGAAGGAGGAGGTTCAAGGGAGAGTTTTCCTACCTGGCTGTAGGGGTGAGCAGGTGAGTTTTTGAATAGGTCTCACGTATGCCCGTAACGTATCTTTAACCGTCAACGATATATAGTCTGCTTCTCCATATCTTGACGAGACGAATCATACCATCGGCGAGACAAAGAAAAATCCATATCGAAACGCGTAATTAATGCGTCAGATCGATCAACGATCGATGAAGCGAGAGGCGGATGATTCTATCTAACTAATGATTCTAATTCTGAGTCACTTGTTATCGCGCAGTTAGTCGGATAAATACGCTTTTTCTGTCACAAGGTAAACTTTCACGATGATTACTATGATCATAATCTTTATATGTTTATGTAAAATCATTAACTTACATCTCAACACGTTGATAATTATAAAAAACATAATTATCTGTATATCTGTGCATATAGTAATTATAAATGCATTACCTCTATAAAAATAATTCTGATCAACGATAACAGATGTAATTACATTTGTGCTGTAGAGTACATCGAATCGTCAATTAAATAAGAAACACGACAAGCACTTCCTTCGATTTTGGTTCTTGAAGTTGTTGGGGAAAAAAACTGCAAACCTGTCTGTAAAACGGAAAGTATCACATCTACACGATCGAGCTCATTGCTCTTCTCTTTTTGCTATTACTCCTACATTAGCACACTGTGTGCTTAATCGATTCACATATCACAGCATCTACACGATGTACCTTCTTCCTATCGTCTTCCGCGTAATCGGAATTTACAAATAAAAATGAGAATTTCTCGATTTACAAAGTGCGATTTACCAAGTGATATCGAACACAGAACACCACTTTAATGCGATTAATCTTTGCGCAAAAGCGAGTATTCTTTTCAGTTTTAATTTAAAAGTCATTATAGGATACAGACATAAGAAATAAGAAACAGGGAATTAAATATTAGAAATTATAAGGCAAAAGTCAGAGGCAGACAATGAGATTTTTCGTTTTACTTTGACTTTTGCTTAATTCTTTATTCCATATTCTTCTTATTATGTCTAAGCTCATAGATATATATCAAGTATTCCCGCGTACAATGCATACGTAATATTTAACTTCTCAATTTTCAAATGGAGCGAATTGTATACGCTTCATAAATTATCTTTTGAAAATTTTTGTGGATTTTTCGAATTACTTTTTAAGTTATAAGCTTTTGTTTGAGATAAGTAAATGCATAACATATACAATTTTTAAAAAGATATAAATCACATTTACTTGGGACGAGCCATTCGCCCCTTTTGATAACAATTATATCACAGAGACGTATTTTTTTTATATGCTAATCTTGGATGATATATCTTTATTCTAATATCTCTGCTTCAACGCCGTAAAAGCTTAAAAGAACGCGGAAAAGACAGATGCGCTGAAGTATATTTGTTTTTAACAGAAAATCATGTTTACTCTTGCACACCATTGCCATACCGTACGAAGTGAGTGCTCAGAATCAGAATTATGACAATCACGTTGTATTTGCAGCCATATCGATATAAATAAAAATAACATGGCATTATATTTACATATTTTTATGTGTTTATTTACTAATTATATTTTAATATAATTTTTAACATCATATAAACAATGCTATTAAACGGGAAATTTTTCGGAGTCAATCGCTCGACTCACTTGAGTACATCTGTCTGGGAAATCAGCATGGGAGTTAAAAGATCAATATAATCATTTTAAATATAATAATTCGTATAATTTGACATTAATTCCAAGTTACTGCATTTTTTGTATCAATTTCGGTCATCTTTTCTATATTTACAATTTTATGCCACTTTAACACGGAATATATTATTATATAAATACATACAAGGTTGATCAAATCAGTGGGCAAATTGATTAAAATAAAAACTACTGTTTGTTTCTATTATCATTAATATATTTTTATGATGTAAATGTGTATGCGTTGATTTGTGATAATTATAAAATGTTAAACTACTGTTGTTTTTTTAGGAGGGGGAGGAGAATTTCTAAGATCATATAGATTTCGCAGAATCAAATCTGATCCAGCGAAATTTTTCTTAAATGCTCCTGAAATCAAAAACAGAACGAGGTCGACGAGTGTCTCGTGCCATATACCTGTTATACATGGCACAAGGTAGATTCGAAGACGCGAGATAGACTGTTGGTCAAGCAGAAGGCTACATAAAAAAAATTAACTTAAAAAAAATCAGATGCAGACAAGGAAAACAGGATAAGAAAAATACCGCAACAAGGCCGACGTACATCCGGCGGAAGCCGAAGGGCGTCCACAGTTCACGTTGACTGCCTAGAAACAGTCTCTAAAGGCAGAACTAAATGCTCGAATACCTGTTGTATTCTTACTTATCTCAAAATTGATTCTTACTTATCTAAAGTGGCACGCTTTCAAAAAATATATATATACAAAAATATATAAATTTACGAAAGAAAGGCCAAAAAAGATTTCAAAAGATTTACCAACAAACGTTACAGAAAATTGATGTATTTACTGAAGCAGCACATAAAGGGACGTTATAGGACGTCCTTTATTTTCCCAGGACATCCCTCTGGACGTCTATAGGACGTTTCTTGGTGCAGTACATACGTACTGTATGGGTATTGATAGCTGAAAAAAATTGTCGAATTTCTCTCAACAAAATTCGACTGTGTACGTGTATGTGTGTGCACGTATGTACGTGCGTCCGCGCGAGTCTACGGTGAAGTGCGGGATTTATCGAGACGCTCGATTCAACGAAGCCGACCGATAATCTACGCCAAATTAATCTCACCCAGCTATTAGTGCAATCTCGCGCGCCGTATAACGCACGGCCGCGCTACGCATTACGCGGGCACGCGGCGTAATTGGCAATTCGGACGAATTAGTGGAATAACACGGTGCAGATTCACGAACGCGAAATTAATAACACGGGGCAGCAGCGTTTCGCTATCGACACGCGAGACGACCTTAACATTCACGATCCTCACTGACGACGAGACGCTTAGGGAGCATTAAAATCGCTAATTACGAATTGAGGATATTTTAACACCGTCCGACGAGGCCGAGAATCAATTAATTTAATTACGACACACGCGGCTCGATTACGCCTCGCGCCTTCGCTCGAGACTCGATTGTCTTCGTTATTTGGCATGTCGCAACACCGTGCGAACTCCTCGGAATTGACGTTTTAGCAACGTACGACGTCGCGCGCACGATCGTGTGAAAAGCGTCGTCGTGTGAAAAGCGTACGAGGAGAAAGAGAGGAGTCGAGAGAAAGAAGAAGGTGGCACGACGCCACGCGTATTCGCGCAAGCAAATTTTTCGCGTGACTCATGGAAGGCAGCGACGTCGGCTGCGACCTTCGGGGTCCTGCCTCGTTCTCCGGCCGGGAGGGCCGATACGCATGCGAAATTTCATTCACGTAAGTGTCACGTACCGCCTGAACGTTAGCAATAACATTCCGGGAACAGGTCGCGGAGACTTCGTTTCGCAAGGTTCGGACGGCCACGCCGCGGCAGCGCGCCTCCGTTTCTTGCTCGGCCCGAAGACCGAAGCACGATGAGACATTAAAATAAGGAACAAGAATTGGATACTTCGGTATCTCGCGGAATTCCCCACTTAGTTAGTTTCCATGATGATTTTCCTTGACTAATCTGAACCCGCTTTCTTTTTAATTAAAATAACCGAGACGCCAATAATTCGTTAATTATATATATTATTTATAATAAATTTAATTACATAAAACTTAATGCAATCAAATAACCAGAGCTTTTCGAGCTCATTTAAATGTGCATGCAAATGGATTTTGCATTCCCAGAATTTTTTAGTTCAATCGGTAAACCGAGATTGACAGACATAGATAGAGAGAAAAAAGTTTTCTTTATTTACCTATTTTATCCCTTCGTCACACTTGCTTCCCCAATTGATTATTTTTTATGATTAATATCTAATTTTCTGTTGGTAATGTTATGTTTTATTTCTCATTTGTTACGTTTTATTTTTACACTTGATCGTGTCGCAGCCCTAATCGGGCAGGCTCTCGGCGAAATCCGTCTTCTATTCACATCGGCAAGACGAAGGCAGATTACACGCCGCGTAAGGCGAATCGTCGATACTTAATCATCGTTTACGACCATTGAGTCGGACAACGGAAGAGCGAAATTACGCTGCGTATCGAAGACGTAATCTTGCGCAAACAGCGCCAAACTTGGATCCCGCCGATTCTCTCGAGGAGCAATCGAATCAAATTAAAGACCGCGCCTGCGGAATAGATCGAAGTCGGCGACCGCGATACTTTATTTCTCACGTTCCTATTTCTCCGAAACTATCCGCCGTGCAATTCGTAACTTCCTGATTACATCGGAGATTTCATTGTGTTCGCACCTATCGTAGAGGTACATAGATAGTAGGTTTATTCGCGATAATCCTTCTTCTTTACAGAATTCCCTCGGTACGGCGATTGTATTTAATGGCGAATGATAAATAATAATATAATTTTTATCCAAGAATTTTCAGGGACTGAAGAAACCGAATAGCATGCCTGCAAGGTCACGAAACGTATCCTACGGTCTCGACGACGTATAAGATTACCGGGTGGATATAATCTTAAATCGTTAAAATTAATTATCGTGTGCAGAGAGGAAATCGGATACCGTGGAGGAGACCGGGCAATACTTCGAAGTATACAACACAGTTGCGCATGTATTTTCACACCTCGTGGCTCACCACTAAAAAAATCACTTTCATATTTTCAGTGGACATACCAAACATTGTCTGCAGTAAAAGTAAATGATTCAAATATTCTTTTTTTTTCATTTCTTTATGTATAATATTTATGATTGTAATATAAATGAAAATTCTCGTTTTCGCTTCAGACTTTGCTGAATTTGCAAGTCATTGTTAATCAAAGAACTGGCATTTCTGGTTCGCACAAAATACGTTAATAATATTTCGGAAGATTTCGAGAATTCGTCCCAACGATTCGGCTCGCGGCTCGTGCGCGTCGATCGTCGCACGCAGGTTGCACTTTCATTATGAACTTCATCTACCTTGAAATTACGCCTTGCGCATTCGCCGACTTTGCGGCGTACCCGCTGTCACACGTGGCGCCGCCTTTCTCACAAAATGGAAAAACGTCCGGATGTCACTCAAAGTGGCTAATACGTCAATACGGGACGAGAGGAGAATAACTAAGCTTTTTTTTTCTTCGACCAAGCTTCCTTTTTCTTTCGAAACCGTCCTGTCGGAGGAAAGCGGTTGTACAAATTATTACGGCGTCGCTTTGTTCGAAAAACCATTTGTATTCAAAGCAACGCCGTCAATTTCCATGCTGCCAGCGTATATATACGCGGCGTTCGGCGCGGAGGTGTCCCGCCACGAAATTAACGAAGCCCGCGCAGCGCGATAGAAGTCATTCGGCGGAATTTACGTTAAACGCCGTCGAGAGGCCACGGCAAATGCTTATTCTTTTTTTTTTTTGCCGCGAACGGTAATATAGTGGCTACCGCGATATCCGCGGAATATGTAATCGTCGGAGAACGCCGTTGTAATGGAAGATACGACACGGCTTTTACATTCGTACCCCGCGCTCTCGCTGCGAAAGCGCGCGCGCTTAGAGGATAGGAATTCCTGACGAACCCTCGCGGAGGAGTAGTCCGGAAAGCCGGGTGTGAGACCCCGCGGTTTCAACAAGCCGTTCCGAGTTTAGTAACGCAGATTGCTTTCCGCGTCACGCACAGCCCGCCGATTAATGAGCGAGAAGCGTGCGGACGTGGAGAGTCGCGTGTCGCAATTTTTCTCTCTCTCTCTCTCTCTCCCTCCCCTCCTC
>NW_012026888.1:253087-260973 GCF_000956235.1 Wasmannia auropunctata
TATCCCCTGTGTGCCTTGTCGACTCAGTCTCTCTCTCTCTCTCTCTGCGGTCAGAGCGATGCATCCGGGTCAAAGTATCGTGCTCGCCGAGCCGCAATTACATTCCGCAACATATTGCGCCGGCTGATTATTATCCGACGGAGGAGTCGGCACCACGGGCGAATTCATTTCGCGTTCCGAATTCCGCGATGGCGGAGGAGAAATCAATGTCCGGGCGCGATACAATCGCGCGGAATTCGTTCGCCAAAGGAGGTAAAAGTCTCGGCCGTTGAATACACGCCAGAAATTCCCACGCAAGGTACGTCGGGACGGGTTGAACGGCTTGGTGCATTCGGTAGGGTCGCGGAGATAAAGGGGGACGCGTGAAGAGATCCGACCCCTCGCTGCAACGATGTCCTTTTCGAGGAACCAGAGCCGCAACGGCGCTGCGCGGCGCGGCGGCGCGCGCGCGCGCGCCTGGATCATTCAGCAGAGAGAAATTTGCATCTCTTAACATGCGCGTATACCTTCTCGTATACCTTCGATCATGACGAAAGCCGTGTCGAAAATTCATTCACCCCGGGATTCCCCATCGAGAGATTCATCTCGAGGTATCGACGCGTCTCGAAAGCGCTTGAGAGAACGCCGAGGCCCCCGCCGACGGGATCGTGACGTCGGTAGATCTTCGTCGAAAGATCCTCGGCGCGCGAGAGCCGTGTCTATCTAGGTACATACGAGGTCGAGCCTTCACCTCGATCACCCAGTATATACACATATGAGACTCGCGTGCGAGAGCGAGAGGAGGTGCGAGAGGGAGAGAGAAAGAGAGAACGAGCAGGTAAGAGAAGGCAGAGAGGCTGCGGATACGTGGAGCCGTGCAGAACGTGTAAGAGCGAGCACGACGGGAGAGTCGGGGAAAGATTTGGAGGAGAGCGAGAGCGCGACGCGAGAGGAGAAAGGAGAGTGAAACGAGGGAGAGAGCGAAGGCGCGAGAGATCGGTAAGAGGGGTCATTGGTTGTTCGTAGCACGCTCAACGTATGGGAATCGTTATGGACCAACTACAGCCGTTGGAATGTGTTCTTTTTTCCTTTTTGTGTCTCCCTCATATACCTGGCGAACCACTCTCCCTCTGTATAGCGGCGGTGGCGACGGCGGCGGCGACGACGGCGGCGGCGGCGGCGGCGGCGGTGGTGGCAGTGGTGGTGGTGGTGGTGGCGGCGGCGGCGACGGTGGTGGTGGCAACGGCGTCGGCGGCGGCTGCAACGGCGGCGATGAACCTCTAGCGGGCAATCCTGCCGGCCGGCAACCAGCAACCGGAGGAGGATCGAGTTCGATCTGAAAAGAAAGAGAGCAAAAGAGAGTCAGAGAGAGAAAGAGAGGCAGGGTGGGAGGAGGGGAAGGCGAACTGTGTAAGCAAACGAAGAGGAGAGAATGGACACGGACGACGTGTTGGAAGGAGAGAAAAACTCAGATCGACCGCCGTAAAGAAGAGAAAAGAGTACGAGGGGAGATTGGGGCTAACGGGGTAGCGAGGGTGTAAACGATGGGAGAAGTCAAGAAAGAATCAGGAGGGACAGCCGGCAGAAGGAGAAATAATGGGAATGCGATGATAAAAAAGGCGATCGGGAGGTAAATCGATGATCATTGATGGACGAGCGATAGATCGAGGAGAGAGGAGTCGGCTAACGGAAAAAAAATTATGAAAGTTCGAGCCGAGGAAAAGGAAGGTGTGCGAGACGAGACATCGAGGACTGATAGGTAACACCGAAGAAGAGGAAAAACGGACAAGGAAAGAAAAACGCTACTGGCGCAATTCGGAAGTTAGAGCGGAAGATTTTGGATGAGAATAACATATATTTATGTTGAACACCATAGAATATTGTAACGCAAAATGTGTGAAAAAAATAAATCACTCTTGATCTTGAATTTATAATTATAAATTATACAATTAATTAAATATAATTTATAATTGTAAATTGTAATTTTAAAATTGAAAGAGTTCCATTTTTTGATATTCTTAGCTATGATATGAAAAACAATACATTATTCAAATGTCTTTGAAATATTACTTAACATTACACACTCAAATATCCTCAGAATTATCCTTAATATCCAGGATATCCAGAAATATCTTACAATATTCATAGGACGTGTGGCACGCGCGCATCGTAATGTTATAAATATTTTTTAGAAATATTATGCACATGATTATTTTCATATGGGACTTTTTATTTTCGAGAATCTCAAATATAAGAAAAAAAATTGTTTCTGGCACAAGATGACTAATTGTCAGAATGTTTAATTTTCCAATTTTATAAGTTTATTCAGACAAACTAAAAAAATAATTTTTTCACTTTGAAAACATTTTATTGTAAAAACCAAAAAAAATGTACTGAAGTTGTTAAAATAATTGAATCAGCTTAATACTTAAACAGAAAAATTGTTGAAATGCTGTGTAGAAATTTTATGCAAAATACAAATAAAATTTGAATGATTTGATTTGGAAAATAGGACCAAAAATATTCTATAGCGACGCATATACTGTTGAAATTATTACTTAACAATGTGCATCTTTAATAAAGGTAATAAATCTTATCTGCAAATAATGGATATTTTGAGAATAATGGGCAACAGAAATACTTTTCAACTATTTCTGCGAGAAAGATGATTGTATTCGCATTTCAAAGGCCGAAGCGGACATGCATAACCGTCATACAGAAAGAATACAAAAGAAATCGTTTTAAGAATAAAAAAACAGTTTTGTAGAGGAAGATTATGCTGGAAGAGGAATGTCTTTATCTATAAATAGCTAATTCAGGATAAAAGAAAAATTTTTTCACATTCACGGTCTAGTTTAAATTATAATTATTATTTAGAAAAATTTTAATTTTTCTTAAAATTTTTCTTAAAATTACTCACAGTTAAAACTTTAGCTATGTATACGTTTCAAAAACTATGTTTTTAAAGATGATGAGAACCAGATCTTAGGCCATTCATCCAATTTAACTGAAAGTTTAATGTAACGTTCTCAAATATTTTTATTGACTCTCCACGTAAAGTTTTCTTTGTTAAATCGTATATTCTTTTATATTTATAAAAATAAACGTAAACTTTTAGGAAAATATAAGATTTTAAATTTAACTGGTCGCTTTATTAAAAAAACATAAAGTAAAAAAATTCAGATTTATATTTAAGAAAATTATTAAGGAGAATAAAAAATTGTTAAAAATTGTTAAAATTTGAAACATTTGTTCATTTATCAAAACATTTAGATTTTATTATTAATTAGTTTTTTAGAAAATTTTGTGGCGATTATATCGCCGCTTATATATCAGCTGCAATAAACGAAATTATTCGAGAAAATTCGGCTGATGCGCACGGATGTAGATATGTATATTCGTGTATAATCTTGTGAAATAAAATTTAGATTGCGACCGAACGTAAAAACTCTGCAATTAATCGTCTGTTTCATTGCATCCGTATAGATTCTAATTAATCCGTTTTACCGAATTAACATCATTAAATCAAAATTCATAATAAAATTCAAAATCTTGTAATGATCTCTAATGGAAGACTCAATGTTGCATGTTAATTTTTAATTAGAAAAATTGCTCCTTAAAATGTTAAGAATTGAATAAATTTATGTTTAATAAGAAATAAGAAAGATAAACGAAACAAGAGAGATAATAAAGAATACAATGGCATCGGCTCACGTTGCCAATTCAATACAGAATTACGTGAGCCGGTCCAATGAAAAAATTTCAAGTTTCCTTCCAATCGTTGTGACTGCGGTCAACCTCCTGGTAGTCAAATGAAACGCGTTGCGAAGAATATCGTGTCAAAAGCACCTTCGAAGTTTTAAAAAGTGACTTTACTGGTGTAATATTGACACGAGTTTTCGATTGCAATTCATTAAAATCGATGTAATTAATCCAATGATTTTGAGCTCTATTCCGTGGAAGACAACTTTTCTTGTTAATTAATTTTCGAAGTTCTGTTCCCACGTACATATGCACACATATACAGAAAATTTGTCTCTCATAGCGCATTCGCAATACTCACGTACGAAAATGATAACCCTTTGAAGTCCTAATCGAGTTGAACTCAATGTAATGCATTGCGATAACATATCAAGTATTTGAATATATTCTACAATTAAATATTTAGCAAGCTATATTTTTGGAATCTACACATGTTCTAAGTTGTAAAAATTCTTCAATTTATATTAGACCGATTAGATGAAATTAAAGACGAAATACTTTTCTCATTTACAAAAAATAATTTGGATTAAAGTTAAGATGATAGATAAAAATTGGCACGCACATATGTAAATGAGTTTGTCCCTGAAAACATATTTTAATTGTTAAGCAATAGCAGACGTCATAACATTTTGAATTTAATTAAAAACTATGAATAACAATTAGCTATTATTCGAGAAATACCAGAAATACATATACAAGGTGAATACTAAGTGATGTAAAAGGTTTTAAGGGGTGATTTCTCATACAAATTCAATACGAAAACTTCATGCGTGACCATAAGTGACCGAAACAGCTTAGTTTCCAAGATGCAGAGTTGAAAAAATAATTTCACTTTTTTCAAAAAATTTAAAAAACCACTCAGATTATTTAGATAAAGCTTTGTGCATGTTTTAAATTTCATCAAAATAACTCAATTTTTTTAATCTTTGAAAAAACGAAATTTTCCTTTCAACCGTTGAAAGAAAAATTTTGCTTTTTAAGGAACAAAATTTAATTTAAAAAATATTAAAGTATATAAAAAAATACATCAAGTATATAAAACGCATCCAAAAATTTGACGTATTAAGCGTATGCAACAAAAGTAAAAAACTATTTATCAATTTTAAAAATTTTTTAATCTTTTTAAAAATATCCCTATAAAGTTTATTCTAAAATTAAATTTGTTCAAAAATACATATAAAATAAAAATAATTAGTCAAATACTTGATTATACACAATACTAATTTATAATTAATGTTAAATAAAATAATATTTTTTAATATTGTGAAACAAGATTTGTTATACCATCTATAAATCTATAGAGTGGGGCATAATTCGTGATACAATCGAAAAGGGAATGATCGTTTATAAAAACAATTAAAAAAATGTGATATAAGATTTTTTTGAAGCTCCGTTTTCAAGAAAATTAATTTTAAAAATTCGTCAAATACGCTAACAATTGTTTACAACTTGTTTATCATGTTATTCCGTTCGTAATTGTTTCTGTTCATGTTAATGTATGTAAACGTTGATAATTTAAATGGTTTAAATAATGCAACAAGTTTTTACTTTTACGAAGACGGAAACAATCAATAATGAAATGACATGACAGTTAAGTTGTACTCAGTCGTACGTTTATCTGACAAATTTTCAAAATGAAATTTCTTGAAAACGGAGCTTCGGAAAAAATTTTATTACTACATTTTTTACACGAACAATCATTCATTTCCTTTTTGGCTGTATCACAACACAAATTACGCTTTATCCTGTATGGTTACAAAAAATTGTTTAAACAAAATTATCTTTCTAATTTGGAGAAGCTAAAAATATTCGCTTGGAACTGGATTGCAGGAGTACCATGTTCAAAACGTCAGGACAACGAGCGTGGATGCGGAGGAGGTGAACGGTGTTCCGAAGGCACCGCAAAGAGCAAGCTCGAGAACAAGAAGAAGACTCGCGAAGGCGCTCGACCGCGGGGACGTTCGTCGACGTCCCCGTCTATCGGCACTCGCCGCGGATGAACTTGCGATCGCAAGTCTCAATTAAAAAAAAAAAAAGAAGATGAGACCGATTATCCTGAAAGAGCACGATGCAAGAATAAAGCGAAGGACGCCAAAGAGCGGGACCGGCACGAAACAGGCGAGAAGTTATAGACGCGAGAGCGAGAGAAACGGCGGGAAAAGAAGGGAGAAGGAGAGAGAAACGGAGAGTAAGGAAGGAGACTTCCGACGCCTCGCTTAAGAACGGATCTGCCGAGTGATGGAAGGGAAACTTGCAAGTGGATATCCAAGGCAGATCCGAATAGAACCGAGACAGACCGACGGCGAACGACGGACAACCGGTAGAAAATGTAAGTAGAAGGACAGGGTATGAGACGTGGTTCACCGAGGGAAATGAGGATGGCGAACCGGTCTCCTCTCTCTCTCTCCTGTCCACCTCTCTCCTCCTTCACTCTACCCTCTCTCTTGTCTCGGCGTAACGCTGCGACGGTTGATGCTGACGTCACAATATAGATTTGAACGGGCCAATCGGCACTCGCAGTCTTCTGTTCGCCGGTTACATGTACATGTACGACGGGGGAATCGTAGAGAACACATCGATGTAGGGGGATCAAAATGATGGTGGGGGCGCAAAAGGTGCGTCGGCTGAAATGCGAACGGGGAACAGTAACTTGCCAGTTGCCAGTTCTACAGTGAGTGCGGTTGTTGTCTCATCTGGTATCGCACCAGGTGTCCTCTCTTTCTTTCTCGGTCTCTGTGTGTCCTTGGTACGACGGAGACCGTGAAGAGACCGGATACGTGTGAAGAACTAAACTTTGAAAGATTCTCCATTCTCGAGCCATCAGGTATATTTTTCCCGGATCGGGCATAGTTCCCCGCGCGAGATTAGTAGACTCGTGGTAATGCGCAGTTTGGAGAACGCGCGAAGGAGACCGCAAATTCGAAAGCAGCACTCCAACCCATCAGCGCTCATCAATTTTCGTACTCGAGTAAAGTCTGCGCGAATCGAACGGGAGTAGTGAGTAAAAATAGTAATTAGTTAAAATTAATACACAAATGTATATTACAAATTATCGAGCCTCTTTTTCTGCGTTTCTATGAAAGAGACAGAACTCCGAAACGTCTGGAGATTACGATGCAGTCAGTCTTTCCAAGGTCGAAACATTTTGCGTAAACGTGCGCAACGAAATCGTAATATCATTTTGGTATGCGAACGATAAAATATTATACATAATTCTAAAGACTTTTGAAATTGTAGGTTATAGAAGAGAAAATTATTCAGTATTGGATACGTAGTTGAAGAGGTTGGAGAATTTATCCGTTTACGGTAATTAATATTGTATAATAATTGCGCCGGTATTAAGAAAAAATCAAGAAATTAAAAGAGGTAAATTTTTTTTGCTAATGATACTTTACGTTGTTTAATAAAAGTACGTATATTACTGAATCGGGAGATTGTTCATTTTCATCAGATGAGTTAAATAAAAATTAGAAATAATAAAATATATGATATTTAGAGAAGTAGCGATCGCAGAAAGTTGTGCATCTGCTATCTGTGCCGAAGACCCAGGTTCAAATCCTAGAAAAAAAATGGGATTTTTATTCGATCGCTACCTGTCGGAAGGCAATGGCATCGGGAGTATATCTTGCCGTGAGAAACCCCTCTAAATTAGGCCGTTCGGAACCGGCGTTAAAACCTTGTATCCACGATATTAGAAGTCGGTCCAAATTCTCGAACCAAAAAAAACTGTATAGCCAATTAACTTGCAGTTTTTACGGAAAACCAGCGATTTTATTGGCTATACAGTTTTTTATCCGAGAACTGGGACCGATTTCTAGTATTGTGGACACAAAACTGGTAGGTCCCGTATATCTATGTAAATTGTAAATAGCGCACACACCACAGAAACGATGAGAGGTCACCCCGCTTCTGACAAGAAGCAAAGGAATTGATGATGATATTTAAAATATATTGTCGACGGCACCAAATTATATAAATGTATAAAATGTGGTGAGATGTCGAAGAGACGTTATAATACGAAATATTTTAGGCGCTTTCATGAAACGGAGAGATTTTTTTTTTAAATTTACCCTGAAAATCATGTTAATTGTGAGACAATATAGTATTTAGGCAAATTTTACTGTGCACTACAATAAGATTTTACA
>NW_012026888.1:260993-288069 GCF_000956235.1 Wasmannia auropunctata
TACAGTAAAATTTATTGTAGTGCACAGTCAAATTTGCCTAAATACTATATTGCCCCACAATTAACATAATTTGCAGAGTAAATTTAAAAAAAAATTCTCTCCGTGTATGCTTCCGGGGATGACGTGTTGCGATAAATATATAGTAGTTATTTATTGTGGCGTCTTTCTCTCTCTCTCTCCCCCTCCTTCTCTGTTTTAACATCGGTACAATAATTAATATGGATGATTAAATTATTATTATTATTATTATGCAGAATGAATTTTTATAAAACTTATATTAAAGAAATTATAATAATTTTGTTTTATTGCATCATAAACGTAACCAAGGATTCCGCTGAAATCACGAATTGGTTTCGGGACAATTGCAATTTTTATGACGAAAATTGTAAACCATTGGCAAAATCTGAAGGACGGAACTTTTCGTTTTTAAAATTATTTATTGTGACTGTTCACAGATTTTTGTTCTCCAAAGGACAATTTAAAATCACGCAATACTGTAATTTGTTTATCCTTAATTATCTTGAGATTAATATCTTGTATCAGAAAAGATCTATCTTGTATTATTTTCACACTCAAAATTCTGAATGTCATAAATGTGGAAATCAAAGTGTGGGATCTTTTGCTTGATAACTAACATCGAATTATTCAGCATTCTCAATAATTAACTTAGAATCGAAAAGTCAGGACAATTAACAAATTTGTCATGACAAAATATTATAGTCATGATAAATTCGTATTAATACGAGAATTAATTGATACATAGAACTGATAATAAAACAGGATTGAAAAAAAGAGAACAAACAAAAGATTAGGAAAATTAGAAACGATTTCCACAATTCAAAATTTTAAATTCTATCGAATGCAATTTTTACATAAAATTATTTTCCGCCGATGATCACATGATCAATAAGTAACCAAGCACATTGTGATATTGCAATTTGAAACGCTATTGACAGCGCTACAAGAATTCGGTTACTACTTATTCCAATGACCTAATATAATTAATAATATTTAGTAGATCAAGGAAAATTTTTTCAAGTTTACGAAGCTGTAAAAGATTAGTCTTACTAATATTCAATCATTTTTCACGAGCCGCTTGGAATGATAAAAAAGCTAATTTTTTTCTAATCTTTATCCTGCCTGAAAATTGATATGAATACACGCATATTTCTACCCGCATCGTTTTATGGAGATTCGTAGTGTTTCAGAATTGGACTTACATCATTCTCGATATAAGCGGCTTACGCGTACCGGCATGAGATACCTTAGTTGAAATAAACAGTTTTGAAAGTACCGAAGCGTGGAATACCTTGATTTTGTGCCTAATAGCTGAGCTCTTGCCAAGAATTTTATTTACGTTCAAGCTTTAGCCGAACAATCGACGTCCTTCAATGCAGTATCCTAATCACAACAGAGAAGAATCAATAATATAAGTTTAAGGCCGATATTTAAAGTTCGTTTTTATTTCAAGATCGTTTTAAGATGGTAATGCGGTTTCGCGGGTGCATGATTGGTTTATAATATTTTCTTTTTTAAGATTATTATATTTTGCACTTCAGGCAGTCTTAAATGCAAGGTCTGATTATCGGACTATGACTCGTTTTCTGTAAATCATGAATTTATTATGTTGTATCGTTAATACTGAAAATTGAAACGAAAATTTCGAAATCTTTAAAACTTTTACAATTGATGTGAACGCAGGCATTTTCTTCTTTTACTTGAATCATCAAGTTTTACACATGATTAATCGGCATTAATTAAAACATTTTTATCTTTATGTATTCATAAATCGATAAATTACCTATAAGATTTAACACTTATTATTAGAGCAAACCATTCGTTTTTTTTTTTTTTTTTTTTTTTTTAAATAACTCGCGTCTGTGATGTCTAATTTATCTGAAATATCGCATAAACATAAATGTAATGTATTTGCAGTATCTACAATACAGCCGAAATATTAGCGGTATTGATATATGTGGATGTATTGATGAACACGAAATTTAAAAAACGTGCGATAAAACCAAAGGATATCGGGATTATAACGTCTTTTAAACGACAATAGTTAAATATTAAACATCATTTAGTAACTATGAATTTGAAAGGTATAACTGTAGGAACCGTGAAATATTTGTCAGAGACAAGAACAATATGCGATGATATTATCGATATGATCTAAAATCTTCAAACACAATGACATAGAATATCTTGGTTTTTTATTCAATCCAAAGATATATTATTCGTTACATGGTATCAAGCAGGCATGCTAACGATTGTTAATATATTTTATTAGATAACTATAGATATATTTATTTCCTTCATACATAAAAGCCAGGAAGGGGGCTTATTTTAAATAGAATCTATTAAAATCACACATCCATCCATATCTTTTCCACTAACATTGCTTCCTATTCTAAAACCTATACCTTTTCTTATATCACATTTTCTTATCTTACTCTCTTCACTCATCACTTCTTTATCCTTATACATTTTTTTTTTCAGTTTTCTCAGTGCTCATCCCCTTCACTTATTTTTTCTAAATTTTTCTCCAGACAGCTAGGCCCTTCTCCCTTCCGATCTATCTCCTTATATTTCCTGTTATTACTTTGCCATCAGAATCCTTCCCTCTTCTCCCTGTCTCTGCGCGTCCCTTTCCCTTTTTATTAATTCTATTTCCAGATCTTCCCTATCATTCTCCCATACTTCCACCGCCTCTATACCCCAACCATTTCTATTGTAATAATTTCCTTTTTCCCTTTTATATATAACCATCCTCCCATCCATATTATACAATTCTTTCTCCTGCACTAACATTCTTTCGCTGTTATTCCTCTTAATTTTTTCCTCGTACCTCCTAGTTCTTATACCCCATCCTATTCTTAATTTATCCTTAATTTCCTTGTTACTATGTATACCCTAGTATAGAAAACTCTAATCCAAAAAGCCACCTCACATAATCTAGTATAATCTTTTCCAATTTCTCTTTTTCTTCTCATCCTCAAATTTTTAATTACCGTATTCCATTACATTTTGTACCAAATACCTGAATAAAATCCATCTTCTCCTAAAGTAATTTCTACATATTCTTTCCCTAGACCTTTCTTGTCGCCATCCTGCCCTTTCTCGCCAATTTTTTAATGTATTCCTTATATTTATCTTTATTACTTATCATGAAACCTAAATAATTCCTATACCTCTTCTATTACATTATCTCCCCACTTTTATTTCTCTTTCCTCTCATTCTGTTAATATCTTATTAAAATGTGGATTCTCTTCTCTTTCAAACGGGGCATACATGGAATGACAGTCGGATTCGAAGAGATTCGGATTTGAGATTTTAATTACAGATCGATCGCTCTCACGCATCGCAACACGTCATTTCGACACATATATTATATGTACATTATTTTGTCGGTAACTTTGTAAGATTATTCCTATTTTCTCTAAAATTTCTTTCTGCGTCGCACTCTTTCGTAAACATATATTTAAGTACTTAAGCATTATTTGCGAAGCACGTTGAACTTGAAATTCTCAGTTTGTATTCGTTCGCGAGATAATCAAGATTCTGCAATATTCGCGCAGATTAAAAATTAACATTCCTTGTTTAAAGAGGATGCGTCAAATAACGACGCAACGGACTTAATCAAACGGAAATGAGATAAGAAGCGAAAAGACACGAGGATATAAGTTCGCGTACCTCGATGCCACGAGATATCAGAGAACTTTTTCAAGGTTAAGCTATCAGGATCGTCAGACATCTCAGTCATTTAATTATTTGAATTTGAATAGATCATTAAGAGAGCGATTTACATAGTAAAATTGAAGACTTTCTTTTCATCCTGAACAAAGTGAGCACGAGCTACTAAATTTCCTCCTTCTAACTTTTAGGTTCTATTAAAGAGATTTAATTTTCATCTGTTATATAAAGCTTTATTTCTTCATATTTGTACATTTCAATGCAAATTATAGAATTATCGATTAATAATTTAATATTTTGAAAAAATTATGAATAAAAAAAAATATAATTTCCGCTTACGGATTCCGACAGGAATCCGTAAAAGCAACAGGCAATCTGAATTTACATTATCGATGAATGAAATACCTTTATGTATTATTCTAGTAAAAGAACGTTGAAGAAATCTTTTCCTACGATAGAGGATAACGTGAAGTGCGTAATATCGAAATCATTAGTTTCTAATGACGTAATCGATCATGCGAAAGTCAAGGAAGCTTTATTAATCAAGTTACGTCCTCGCGTTATTAATGAGAAACTGCGGTATTGCGAAAAAATCTGCTCACATTATCTCAGCCAAGAGTCGAATCTTTCTATTATTTACCGTTAACTTTATTAATAATGTAACGTACAATATTGCTATTCTGAAATTTTGCAAATTTTCTTTTGGCGATGCATTCTAAAATTTCTCAATTTTTAATTTTTCGTTTACACGTTTTATTTTACCTTTTCGAAGACCGATCGCGCGCTGGTTCCGCATTCGCATCGCCCGTGCGCACATCCTCATCGTCGGCGATTCGCACCGTTTCGCGTGCGAATTTCCGCGGGCCTCTTAGCAACAAGTTACGCACATACACACACACACACACACCTGCCGTGGAAAAGCGGAGCCGCGCGAGGCGTTCTCGTTGCGGTGTGTAACTCAAGCAAGTCTCCTTGTCGCTCGACGATCTCCGTCACATTATTTTTCGTCTGCCCCGTGGCTCGTAATCGAGTATAGCTATTTCGCACGAGATCGCATCGTTGATATTTCCCTTAAGCAAAGATTCTCCACGCGAAATATATAATATATACGAAAAAATGGCACGACATGTAAATTCTGAATTTTAACAAAATTTTTACGAACAAAGATTCGGATTCGTAACGAGATCCTCGATCATCAATCAAGATTTGACACAGATCAAAATTTCTTGATATTTTATCTTTAATTTAAGCAATAAATATTGCTTAATTAATTAATAATTAAAGATAAAATATTTTCAAGAAATTTAATAGCAATATTTATTGCTTAAATTTGTACGTTTCTCACGGAGTCGACGATGAACTAATTTTTTATTTCATTTTGCCATTAATTAAAAGTCAATGTTTTGCTCGACTTGATCTTACGATTAGTATCTGGATCATCTACTTTTACTCAAACAAGATAAAAAAAATTATTCGTTTGAATTTGATAAGTATACCTTCTCGCGGACAAATGGGGCTAATCGAATTCTTAATGTAATATAAATTTTGCAAAAATTTGACACGCACTAACGCGCACGATAATAATTTAATCATATATTACATATCTTATCTAATTTATAATTATAATTTATCTAATTTACCTGATGAAATATAGCAAATAACTTTCACACATTAATCATCGAGTATTTAATTTTTTGTTTAATTGAATAATCTCCGATTCAGTAATATGTTCCTAAATAAAAGTATGCAGAACTTTTATTTGTGATATGATGTTTATTACGAACAAATGAAGTTCTGTAAAATTTTTTGTAATATTTAGATCATCCTTTCATCGATTTGGAAGTGAATTTTTCCCTGAAGATAATTATATTATTTTTTTTTTACAAATTCTTAAAGCGCGATTTTAAATATCTCATGAACCTTGCGTATTATCTGTGGAAGTAAGCGCAACACGTTTGCTCGCATCACATCGATAAGACACAACCACAAGAGTGACGATAATTCACAACGTCGTATCTCACGTTGGCGCGTTAGAAGAACTTCAGTGTCATTGATTATCCGTTTACATCGCGTAACACGCACCATCGGTCCGTGTTGGAGCATACGTGCGTATTATGCACAAATTTGCACGCAACATCAACGACCGGACCGTTCTTCGTGATATCGGCAAAAAGCAACGGCAGAGTTTCTTCTTTTAGATCACTTAATCCTTGCAGACGCATATATACTTTTCCCTCTTAGACATATAATTTAATTGTCTCTTTGCGTGTATTTGTAATTTTCCATTTCCATTTCTCTGAGATTGATTTCTTTTTGAGGGAGGGCCTTCTTGGCTGGCGATAATGGCCAGTTCGACATTGGCAAGAAGTTGCTTCTGCGTGGCCGGCACGTTCGCCGAACACCGCAACCGGTATTATTGCCGCGCGGAAGCCTATATCGCGTGCGATCTTCATTGCGTCGGCGAACACGTCCGAGATCGGCACGGTAGAGCGAGCCGTCCGAGAAGCAAAATGCAAACATGCCGCATCTGCCCGTTCTGCATACGTACGCGTTCCGCAAATTTTCGTTCAAAGATCGACGCGCGCCGGAAACGGATCTAGACCAAAGCCAATTAAAGTAAAATTATTTCGAGAATGCCTGCCGTAAAATCCATCGAGTTTCGAATAATGTTGATTTGAGAAAATCAAAAAATTTTAGAGTAGAAAAACACCAAATTTTTAATAGAATATTCTTCCAGTCTGTCCGTCACATTTGAGTAAAATATTTATTCATTTGGTGAATTTTGCAAACTACTTTTGCAATAACCACGTCTTATCTAAATTAATATATTTATTGCCATTTAATTATACGCTTTTTTTTCTTTAGGCCTTATTTCATGCAGTTTGAAAGATAAAAATATCGCAGCATCGCAGAACGTCTTATCGGTTTTATTACCGCTTTACAAAAATATAGCAAGAATTACGAACAATTTATCGCTATCCTCGTCTCGGCTCGATCGATGACGTGTAAATATTTATACGTCGAAAGATTATTTTTTAATCAGTTTCGACACTCTTTGCGTTGACGACAAGAATATACAAATCTATTTTGAACACGTCTGATTTTTAATTATGTTTCATATTCGGCATTTAATGATTGAGAATAATTGAAAAACAATCTGCTATCTAACAAACGCCTTAATTTTTGGGATAAAAATTAAATTTTTTAATAAAGTATTTTTAAAATAAATTACAATTTAATCAATATAAATTATAAATTATACAATTTATCACAAATTATTTTTTTTAATTTAAATTGCAATTAATCTAAATTATTATATTTATATGTTATGTAAATTAAATCTAAAAATGTTATTCTAATTTTAAAAATATGTACAATTTTTGACATAAATCACATGTCACAGTTTTCAGCAAAATTCATATATTGTTCAGTTAGCTTTGTATTATCCTTATTTAAGAGTAATTGAATTAATAAAAATGATCTTTCAGAGTGCCATTTTTATAGGAGGAATTATTGTTATTATTAAATATTATAAATTTTTGTGGACGGGTTATTTTTCTTATATTCGAACGCGTTTCTTACTATTCTTTCTTGCACTTTACATCGCGCATACGTCCACGGGACGGGGAAATTAAATCGAGAGCTTGATAAGCGTATAGTCGCAGTGATAATGATAGTCCCTGCGTAATGCGGTATCTATCTCGAATATTCGTGCAGCTGTGTTTACGTAAACGATTGAAAATCTCATTGAAAAACCGGGCTCGTTACAATTCGACTTTATCGGTCGTCACGAAGCCGAGGGTAATGTATATACCGATCACCAGAACCTCGATCAAGGAGACTCGCGATTTTTCAGGTACTTGCGTCGCGCGAAACGCCTCGGTTATTACGAAACGCTTACGCGAATTCAGCGAGATAACAGGTACGGTCAACAGGCCGTATCGCCCGGAGACTTTGTAATTGCTGAACCGAACGGCGAACCTGTTAATTAGATCGGTAAAGCGACGTCATTGCAACTTTAAATCGTCTTGAGTTTAAAAATAATTGTGGAGGGGGAAAAGGCAAAATCACACACGGAGAAATAGTGTAATAAATATACGAAATCAAATTATTACAGAAACAAACGCGCTAAAATATTACGTTAATATTACAAATTTAATATTACGTTAATATTACAAATTTACTTGCGTTGCATCTTATTTCTTATTTTATCGTTGAGATTGAATGATTTTAAAACGTATTTAAATAATAGAAAGATTGTTTATGACTTCAAATAAATGATCTTTATTCATACAAATATATTTATATATTTATATATAAGTTATGTAAAATATAAAAATATCCCCCTGTAAGAGTGTCTCATAAATACTTGTAAAGCTTTAATAATAAATTCATCATTAAAAGAAGCGCTTGCTTCTTTTAATACTATTAACATATGGTAATCGTGTCGCATAAATAATTCAATTAAAAAAAAAATTAATTTGGTAATTTAAATGCGTTTCAAACTGTTCTTTCTTTCAATCATCTCGGAGAAGCGTTATACCTCCAATTTAATTTCGACGCCGCGGTATCTTCGATGTTCACGCATACACCGTGAATTTTTTTATCTAATTCGGCCACGATATCGTCGATATCAGAGATATTAAAGCCGCAGTTTAAAGAATTACATGTTTTCGCGACGTTCGGTGGGATCGCTCGTCGGGAAAAAATTCTGACGATTTCATTGCCGATATCGTAAACTTTATCCTTGAATTACTCGGATCGGGACACGCTTCGATCGCATATCAAATTAGCGACGATCTCTCTCGGCCGTTCATTGATCTCACAAACAACCGTCTTATCAGCAGACGCGCGTGTCTCGACGCGTGTGCTACTGCCTCTTGTCAGCGGTACGCAGAAAATACTCTCGAAAGGTGCGATAATAGGCGGCGTAAGTACAGTTGACTTGCAACAACGATGGGCGGACGAGCGCGAAAAATTGAAGGCCGGTTAACTCACGGTCGGCTTATCACAGACTAGATACGTTTACTCGCCGTATGTTTACCGTAGTTACGCGCGGTACGATTTCACGACGCGGATAAGCGAATCCGCGATAGAATCGGAAATTGCCGGCGTTCGTGTCGCGCGAAAGGGGGAGGACTGCCGAAATCGTCCGCGAATTTATTCGCGTCCGAGAGATCCCCGCGCGGCGGCGAGAAACAGAGAGAGAGAGAGAGAGAGAAAGAGAGAGAGCGTATGTGTGTGTGTGTATCGTTTTACCGCGACCGTCGGAATCCGTCCTTGACATTTTGCGCGTTGTGATTACGTGATAATGAAATTAAGCTGTTCTCAACCGAGTGCAAAGTGCCGCCGTGGAACGGAGGGTCGGGTGAATCTCGTCAGATATACTTCGCGATGTGTCACTGAACCTGATCTGACACGTGTACAGTTCCGAGGTTGCTGCGACAGTACTTGTGGCCCATTTATCACCATAATTTTTCTCAGTCAGTCAGTTTTCGAGACAACCTCTCCTCGTTCGCGTTACATCGCACCATTATATATTGCAACTGTGAAACGTTGCAGGCCTATACCCCTCCGTGATATCTCGCGGTGCTTTCACGTTTTCATCCATTTTTTTTGTTACCGAGCACGTCGAGATTGTATGTAATATCGCGGTTGTGATAAGCGCGTTCGTTAACGCGGAACGATAAACACGGCCGTCTCTTCTTGCGGCACGACGTATAATTTATTTAAAAAAATCGCCGCACGAACGACTTCGCGATAAAGCGGCGACCGGCTCCAGTTTCTTTTTGAAAGCAGATTTATTTTAAGAGCAGAAAGTTCTCTGCGGCCGGTCAAAGGGAGACGGGGAGCGAGATAAAGATCGGAAAAGAGAGAGAGAGAGAGAGAGAGAAAGAGAGAAAAGGTAAGGCAAGGGAGCGGTTTGAAAATAAAATCGAATCCAGACACGCGGGCGATATGGCAAGATCATAACTTTCTCCGAACGGTTCTCCGAGAGAGGTACTTGCGAAACCTCGTACCGGTCTGCACACGTACACTGCCGGCTCGCGGTGCTCCGAATGAAAAGTGTGCGAGCCTTTAATATCGGCGTAACGTGCGTAACGGAAAGAGTGTGCGGATAATATCTCCGCGCAGGGGAGAGAATAAGGCGCCGATATACCGCGATAGTTCGCGGACGGACGTTATACGCGCGCGCGTAATATCGCGCATAAATCGCGTCCCGCTATTTGTAATTGCGCCCGGCAACACGTGCCCCCCCTTCCTCGCAAATCGTCCGTTTAAGCGATAATCATTGGAACGCAAATTGTTGGATCGAATCGTATATACGCGATCCTCTCTCGATATATAGAAACGTAACACGGCGCACGACAGCCGTGTCCATATAAATCGCGGAAAAACATCACGCGCGCGTCTTACTCACGTCGTTCCGCGAATTAATGCCGCCGACGGGAAGACCACGAGGAGGAGACTCTCGTTAGAATCGAAATCCGCGAGGTGACGTGTCTGCGGCGCGGTCGAGTGAGCGATTATGACGTAACGGAGCACGTAATGCGGCTGAGCACATGACGCAATAATGTGATATCTTCATCGACACTAAATGAATATTGCGCTAAATGCTATCTTTTAATTCGACGTGTGGATACTGGATATAGTCTCTCGGAATTATTTAGAAAAGAATGTCGAGAGACCGCGACAATAATTGTAGCAGTTGTGCGAGCCGTCGTGCCGATACGTTTCCACCACGGGCAGATATAAGATCGAATCGAGCTTCAACGAGTCGCTTTCATCGCACGTAACGTCCTTTTTTTTTCTTTTTTTCTCTTTTATCAGAGAGTCTCACGCCGAGAGAAGGCCGGTTCTCTCTCGGCGCGAGTGCGCCTTTTACAAGAGTTTTCAGGTGTATGTGTTTAGTCATCGAGGGGGGAAGGAGAGGGGTGGGGAAGGAGGGGGGAAGGAACATTATATATGTATCCGCGCGGGGCCCGAGTTACGCGACTTTCACTCTGAAATGTCAACTGCTGTTTCACTTTTCAGCTCCCCCACCGCGCGGCTATCGATCAATCCGATTACGCACAACAAAGGGACGACTGTTGTAAAAGCGATTTACGATTTCTCTCTGTATCTGTTTCAGGTGGCGGACACGACGGGGCCGCGTGCGTACGACGACCGCGATCAACGCGGTGCGGCCGGGACGGGAGGAAAGCGAAGGGACTATAACGCGAGATCCCCCGACTGGGAAAGGAGAAACTCCGCGAGACCGGGCTCTTTGCGTCTTACATACACGATTTATATTGATATTCTTATCCTGCAATATTATCCGAAAAAAAAAATATTGGAGAAAGGAACGACTTCGCCTGCAGGTTGCTTCTTAACGAAGAGCAGAAAACCATTTTACCGTAATATTGTACGATATATCGCTCATTCGTTACAACAGCGACACAATAGAAGTTTTCCAGAAAATTAATTTGAATGTTGTGAATCATTATAATTTTGTAATATTAATTTTGAAATTTTGACAAGTGAATGATTGTAGAGGAGTAAAAGTAAGTTCTTCTAAGATATGTTTCTTCTTTTTTTTTCTTTATGTTTTCTAAAAAATTGTTTGAGTTACGTCGTTGTTGTGGCAAAAGAGCGATATTACGAAATATATTTATACTTTACTTTGCATAAAATTATTTTTTTTTACAGTATTATGTTAGAAAAATCAAGAATTAATATTTGGAGCATTTTGTAGGGCTGCAAGGAATTTGCGGTGCATAGCATTAAGTCTGAAGATGTATATTAACAATCAGACTTAATCTGGTATCTCTAAAGGGACAAGTCGTCGGCGGTCGGAAGAGATCTCACCGTTGTGCTCAAGAGGATCTTGGCGCGGACATTCTCTTTGGTTATCTAGCTGTATGAGTTTTATTCGACATCATAAAGCTAGGTTACCGGAGTTAAGCTCCTCGCCATATCAACTCGATCTTCCCCCCCGTTTCTACGCTTCAGTGAAAATAAAGCACCGAGACCCACCTCCCCCCCCTCCCCCTGAATACTGTTGCACCCGATGTGTCCTGGACGTCGTCGCCGACGCATTGACTTATCGGAGTAACAAAGACGATTTGGGGGGTGAGGGGGAAGGGGAGGGGAGCGAAAGGAAGATTCAAGTTTGCGATGAACGTTAACATCTTCAGCGGCAATGTGATTCGACGGAAATTTGTACGTTGAGATATAATCATGGTTGCGCGGCCGATTCTTTTCGTGTCGAATAAAGCAGCTCGTACGTCCCCGAAATCATTCCTCTCCCACGTTCTCGAATAGGAAGGATCTCTACGGTATTGTTAGCCGCGCGCGCGCAATTTACAGCCGTTGGGCCCTTTACAATGGGCCGAATGTTCCGGCGTATACATATATACGAGGACCCGGGCAAACACCCGGGGGATCCATAAAGAGGTAAGCGACACCCGCCGTGCCGCCGCGCCGGTCCCGCAATCGCGACGCGCGAATATGCGAATGTCGTCTAGCTGTTGTACACGCCTCTCTGTATTCCCCTCGCGCTCTCACGAAACTACGAGCCGGGCATTTGTAATTGTTGTTAGTGCCGGTTGCTCGTGACCGGCCTGTCGAGAGGTGGGGCGCGAGAGGGGAGGAGGAGGAGGACTTTTCAGAGACGCGCGTTATTTCGCACCTACATCACGCGGTCATCACGCGGCTGAAGACAATTTCTGCAGTCACGATAATCGCTTTGGAGAAAGTCACGATATCGCGTCGGAATTGTCGCAAATGGATGGGATGGGACGTCCCAATTTCGAATCTGTCGAGACTTAAAGTAAAGCGTGGTCCCAGTCGATATTTTGATTAGAGAGAAACCGACTTCAAATTTGTCGAACGATCCGCGATTAAAATTCAACATCGCTGGAATAGTGTCTGTAATACAAAATTGTCATTTTCGAGTGGCATTTCGATTTTGCTGCAAGAGTCAAGTTTTATTTTAATTCGAAATAATTTTATTAGTTTCGAAATAGCATTTCTTTTTTAATATTATGCTTATTTGTCCTGTGACTATTGTTAATGGTATTTTTGCTTTTGTTTATCTTATTATTATTACACGATGTAAGTGCGATTTCTGTAGCAGTCTCATGACGGACAGCTGATTTAATTCAATGCCGTTCAACTTTTTTGCAGAAGTGCAAAGATTCGTGTATAGCATTAACGCAACGGAGGCACGACTCGAGAAAGGAACGAGTTGTTTCATTAAACACACGCTGTGCCTATGAAACGTTACATTTTAAGTGTGTGCCGACACGGTGCGTGACGACGATGGTTCCCACAATAAAGAAGCCAGGATATGTTTACCAATTATACATATGTATATGCGACCACAGGAACGAACACGTCCGGCGTGATATTGCAGGAAAAACTACTGGCTTTTGTTTAAATTGTACATAGAAATTGAAACGATGCCGTGAAAACTCTTTGATATTCTTATAAATAGAATATCCGAAGGCGCGAGGAGTGGCAACCAAACTTTTCTTCTTTTTTATAACACTTATTTTTTACAAAGACGAGCGATAATTATACTGATAATTATTCGTCACAGAAGTCTTTTATGTATGTATTAGTTCTGATGCATTTAAATCAATTAATATAATAAAAGCTCCTTTTTTCCTCTTACATCGAATTAAAACTTTACCGAGGGATCTCTGGCAGATTAAAAAAATAAATTATATCAGAGATAAATATTAACAATTAAATAGCTTCGTACGTATGTTTAATTTATTCGAAGATTTTCTTTATTTTCATATCATTTCCGAAAAATTTGTCAAAGTTAAGTTTAATATAACATACACATATATCTATAAAGCCAATAAACATTTATAAGCATTAATAATTTTACGTCAAAGAAAAATTTGCAATATGTAAAAATGTATAATTAAAAGATTATATAAAATATCATTTTTTCTTTTATTATACTAGTGACAGAGTTCTGAATATATTGTACCAACTACAGAGGGCAGCATATTATAGTGCTGTAAGAAGAGTTTAGCCGATCGAAGTTTCTTATTTATAAAGTGCTTTCACCTAATGTTAATGTAAAATCTTCGTTTTATTTTTTAATAAATCAATATTAACTCAGAGGTATTATTTTTTGCTCGAAAACACTGCATAAATGCTTTTATATCTGCTCAGCGTCCCTCGTATTTTCGCTATAAAAGAAAACAGTTCGTTATACGAGGTATCAAAAATTTCCCGATATAAAAAATTTTAGATTTACTCTGTTTACAATTGGTCTCCATCCCCTTCGAAGTGGTCCCCTTGTGACTGTGTTACAATGACTTAAATGTTTCAGTTACTCCACACGCTCTCTGAAAGTCTCTTTTTCTGTAGCGTTAAGCATGTCTGCCATTCTGTCTCGATCTCCTGTACCGCTTCGAAACGTCGCCTATGGAGCTTCATTATTTCATGGTGGAAAGCTATCACAAAGAGATAAATCCGAGTGTGGAGGGGCGAGATGATAATATGTTATTGGCTGGCAAAAACTAGTGCGTTTTCAGGGCGGAGTGTTAGGGGACGAACTTGGTAGCGACACAATGCTGTTCAAGTGGTGTTCAAATCATTAGTAATAATATCACCTGCAAACTCCATGTGAAATTCCAATGTTGCAAATGTCGTTCAAATGTGCAATAGATACGATAACAATCTTTACAAACGATGAGTGCACAATTTTTTCAACATTTTCGAAAGTTGTGCTGGTGCACAACTACTCTACGCACTTCATCGTCTTTGGCCCTTTAATAGAAGCATAAAACGCGAATGACCCCACGATGTCGGATGAGACAAAAAAAGAGAGAAAGTATGGGTTAATTATTGTGCATCATTAATATTTTTGTAATTAAAAAATGTGGCGCATGCCACGAACATAATATACGCCAAATATATATTATGTAATTCTTTAATAAATATTCTTTCGTTTAATAACTGATATTAATTCTCATGTTTCGTAATTAAGAAATGACTAAATCTATTTGAATCATAAAATTGCTACGTAGATCATTTTCTTAATTATCTATAACATCGAGAAAATCGATCTATGGACAACAAAATAAAAATCATGTATTTTCGAGAAAAATGAAAGGTCGTTCCCCTTGAATCGAAAGGGGTATTCAATCATTGTCGATAAAATATTAATATATTGAATAACTGTTGGAGCGGTAAACGAATGATCGTGCGATTCTGACGACTTCCGGACATGCTACAGACGCGTGCAAACTTATTCTCGCGTCAACAAACGAAACAAATGTAAATAGTTGGATGATGCTCGCAAGTCAAACCGTCGCTAGAAGTCGATCAGGTCGCAACGAGGAAGCAGGTCGAAATGTTCTTAAACTTTAAAATATTCTTTGTGATAATATAGAGAGAGAAATACATTAATATGTATTAATATACATATATGACTATACATATATACATATATTACTTTTGTATATACATATAAATATATATATTTACATTAAATAATTATATACATATTATATAATATGTATATAATTATTTAATGTAAATATATATATTTATATGTATATACAAAAGTAATATATGTATATATGTATAGTCATATATGTATATTAATACATATTAATGTATTTCTCTCTCTATATTATCACAAAGAATATATATATGTATATTTTTTTATATATTTATATAAAGAGAATGCGCTTTACTCAATCTTATATTACGAACAAAACATACGAATAAATTTTTAAAACTAATCGACGCTGCATCGCCTACTGTATCTCGAAGTGAATTGACATCAAATAAAAAGTGAAGTCTAGTAAATTAAGGTACGGTATCACGTTTTTAAATATATTATATTCTCTTTAATATATAGCAACTGAGTTATTATTATTGTTAATAATTTTTAGCTTTTCATTTGTGATAAAATAATTATCCGCTATTCTCAATCTCAAAAATGTATAGAAAATTGTCTTCACACCAATGAATCTAAATTTCTGACAGCTTGAACTTAATATCTCTGGAGAACTCTTTTAGAAATATTTAAATTATAAATATATAACGTATTTATTAATTTTAAAAAAAATTACATTGTGTCCTTGATTCAACATGCATGTGCATGTTGAATTATTACATTGTATTACAATTATTCACGAAATTGCACAGGCTTTATAAAAATTCATGAAATTTTTCGATATAATGGAAAGAAAAAAGAATAAAATATGAAAAAAAACATTTATAATTTTCAAGCGTACTTATGGATCTCATAATAATGTTTTCTTTTGTGTCATAATATTAAATAAAATAACATCGATATTAATATTTTTGTTATTATTAATTATTATTAATGTAACATATTGTACTGTGAGAAGTAGAAAAGAAATGAATCCAATATCAGCGAAGTGAAGTAACATAAGCTTTTTTCAGTTTTTTATTCTTTTAGTATAATTCACTGTTTATTATTTAAATGAGCCTATTTTGTTTTTTAATAAAATGCAGTTTTTGAATCACATAAATTGTATATACTAGCATAGGGATATCAAATAATATTACTTGCAGAATAATAAATTAATTATAGTAATAAATGAATAGCAATAAAATAGGAATTATAAAAAGATTGAAGCAAAATAATATATATACAATTGAATGTAAAAAATACAATACAATTAAAAGAATTTATTTTTTTAAATTAAAAGAATTATTTTGAATTCTGAGTCATAATATCCAATATCTTTTTCCTGTTATATTTACAGTTATATATTCAATAAACTTATTTAGAGCTAATTGTAAAATCCAATGGCATCAACATTATTTTGCATAAGCAAAGATGAAGACTTTCTTTTTCTTTCTCTCTCAAGGTTTAAATTTTAAGCTTCGCTTAAGGACGAAATATATAATGGTCCAATCAGGCCTAAGACTACAATTAATTAATTATATCTCCTAATTAAAAATAAAGTACAGTAATGGAGTTCAGAAATAATTATAAGTATCCTCGAAATCTGAAAAATATTGATTATTATAAATTCGGTCGTGTGTCAGAATTTAAATCTATTTTCGCAGTTAGAACGCGCGCGTGTAAAATCCCGTACGCTCTTATCTCATTCCGCTCATTCCTCTCTACCGTATGAGCCATGATGAGGCTACCGACTGCCGTTGCGAAACGTTCGCGGTTCGGCAGGAAGGTGTGCAAAAGCGCCATCTGTATATCGATGCGATGCATCGAGAGGAGCCCTTCTGCTGCGGACGAAATTAGTCGTGGGGTATCTCTCGCGCGGCAGTTTTCTTACAGAAAAAAATTATGATGGCAAGCAAGGCTTGGAAGGTCAGTACCGCGGATCCGCGCTGGAACGCGTCGACAGGGTCGCTCCGACGGCGTGACAACGCGCGGAAAGCGACGATCCCGCAATAATGCGACTCGGCCACAGCTACTGACGCCGTCTTTTCGCAGGTGGTCCAGCCGCACGTGCCGATGATCAAGTTCCGCAAGGGCGGCAGCAATCGCGCAGGTAAGGCAGACAAAAATCAGCGTGGAGCGATCGTTGATCTAAGCATGAGCGTTCATCTCCCCCGCCCCAGACAAATTCGTGATTCGCGTTGTTGGTTAACAGTTGCGGGCACGACGGCCGCGCCATCTGCGCGATCAGGATCGGCGCAGATGCAGCAGAGCGCGGGAGGTGCGACGGGCCCCCAGGTGATCGTTCTACCGACGATAGAAGATGTTAATTTGCCGCCGCGATTTCAGAGACAGCCGATTGATCAAAAGGAAATCGAATATATCAATGTAAGTTTCAACAATTATTCATTGTTAGGCATTATTTTTATTTTTGACATTAATCTTGAAAGTTAACTTGTATGTAAAAAAAAATTGTTTATACTATTCTATATTTTATAAATTTTTTATATTATTTTAAGTCGAATCTTGTACATGTACTTTCTTGTTTCAGCGTGGCGGACCGGAGTGAGTTTTGCAGCGCAAAGCATTTAGGATAAACCGTAAACTCCGTATTTAATTAACTTTGTTATTGACCGACTCGGTGCAATGTGTTGTTAAAATAAATGGACGTGGCCAGAGAGTTCCCAAGCTGCAAGTATTATTTCATATTTACATCAGCCACCTATCGGGCAAGGTCTCTTGTGACATTGCCAGGGCCTGCTATTTCTGGCACAACTTTCAGCTCATTCCAGTAACAGTCGATGCCTGTTGATTTTGAATCTATACGACAATAAGAGTAATATCTAAATAAAACAAATCGTCGCACGCAGATTACGATTTTCTACTTGCATCTCTCATAGCTGAAGCGAGAAGAGATTATTTCACGATTCCCTGCGATTGCGCGATCTTCCGAGATATAAATACCGTGGACCTAAAATAAATCACTATTCTCGATTGTCTTTGATTCATCGCCGTTAACGAGGCAGGAGCGTGCACTAATAGTCTGCAAGTCTGTGATTTATGAGTTGGATTGAAAGCGCTCTTTTACGTTCTCCGAATGCAGTAAAGTTTGAAAACAATATTATGTAACGAAAGGACTTTTAATATTTTATTTTTGTAAAATTCTATCTCTCTTTTTCTTAACATCTTTTCTTACATGTCAATTTTTTGAAAAATCTTTTAAAAAAGTTTTCTTGCCACCCAATCATTAGTGTAGTCTTAAAAAATACTCAACATTCGCGCGAGACCTGAAGGATTATCTCAATTTCAGTGATCTGTGCGTGACACAAAGTCTTGCAATAATTTTGCGGAATTTTTGAAACTTGGAAGAAAAATTAGTGGCGCAACAACGTGGCGCCTGGACACGGCCCTGCCGCGACACGACGAAAATAGCAGACGACAGTGTGCTGCTGCGGCAGCCGTCGTCTGCCGCCGTCCCGCCTCCTCACGGTTATCTGTGCGTGAGCGCGGAGGAGGCGATCTGCGTTCATAGTTTTATCGAAGTTTTACTCGAAGCGCGAAATTTTTACGAACGACGGAAACCACTGCGAAAATGGCCGAGATAACGGACTTCGGACCGAGAAAAACGTTTTTTATACTCGCGATCGTGTTCGGCTGCTTCACGGTGCTGTGGCCGAAAATTCTTCACCCTATGTTCATAGGATTTGTCACTCCACATCACTCCGCATCGGACAGCTCGGGTAAGGCTCCCCCAAGATTCTACGCCCCCCCAAGATACCACGTATTGACGTTAGAAAAGTCGATTGCAATCGTATCGCGTTATCGTAGGAATATTATACCTCTTATCTGTATAAACTTATCTTTTCACGTGTCGCAGAAATTCAACGGTTAGATAAGAATTATCTAAATAAAATGCTTTGGAGAAAGAAGTATTTCTATGATGCTTTGTGTCAAAAATCATTGCTTGTTGATTGATTCGAAATCTACTGAAGGAGTATTATTGTTCATATTTGCGCAGTGTGCTGCGAAGTGATATTTGAAAGTGATGTCACCGCGGTGGACATCATGCAGGAGATGTGTCAAAACATATTGAGGCATCATCCGATTGATCCACGCGTGAGAGACGCGTTAAAGCTTAGCAAGCTGACCCCCCAGACCGCGAGCTTGTGTAGAGAGGAGGTCCTGGCCAGGTGTGGCATAGACCTGTCGTCTTTCCTCGCCGAGAGGGAAAGCCTGGGGAAGACCTATAAGCAAGTGTTGGAGGAAATTAGATCGTTCAATAGCTCCCTTTGCCTTAAAATGAATTTCGGTGTGCCACTGTCGCAGTTAGGGACGCCGCATCTTATCAGATACCACATCTTGATGCCGCACAGTAAGAATTGCAAGGATATACGAGAGTTGAGCACCACTAGTTTGCTAAACCAATTAAATTTTGTCATGCCACTCGGATATATATATATGATTAACTAATAACTAATCTCCCTCTTTGTAACTGCTTCCCTAATATATTTTAATATATTTTTAATATATTTTAATATATTTTTTGAAATATGTGGGTTTGTAATTTTCATAACACAGTTTGATATGACGCTTTGTTATTATTCGAGTTAGTTAATTACACGTGGTGACCACATGACTTGTAAACTTATATAATAAGATAAACATGGAGAATTATGCCTTTAACGCATCATCGAGTATATATGGAAAACAGATTTGAGTTATCCACTTTTGTTTTGGCTGAATGCCAAAAAAGTAAGCGTGACGCTTGGCAGACAAGCGGGTTGGCCTACAGTCAGTTTCAAGTACATCCATTACTAATGATCCATCAGATCTGTTCTTTGTGGGTACACTGGCATACACTTGTGGTACTTAACGTAAAATAGATATATCTATTTAAAGTTTGACAAAAGTGAGATAGAAAGTTTTAGTGCAGTCCAGTGCAGCGATAAAGAACAGATTCTCCTTATTCTGTTCTCCTTATTCTGATTTTCAATATTTTCCACAATTTCATTAAGATTACCTAGCTCAATACGTTTATAACAGTTTTTCTGATTTTTAAATTAATAAAGTATTAATTACATATTGTAGCCATTTTAACGCAAAATCCTACTAATCTCCAGGACATCAATATAAAATAAATACATTTTGGTGAATTGAGATAAATGGCATACAATTTACAGATAAGTTTTTTTTTACATATGCAGATACTATACCGCAAGAACGTCGTACTCCTCCTCATGCAGGTGGAATGCATCCTGCGCTGAGAGAAAGGGGAAGGGCCATACCAACTTCTCATATTGTACCAAAGATAGTAATGGACAGGTCTGCTGACCAAGTTATACCAAAAATGAGGCCACCTCTCGGTGGCGCCGGTCACGTTGTTCCAGCACCCAAAGGAAACGGTACGATGGGAATTATAATGCCGCTGTACACAATAGGGATAGTCTTGTTTTTCGTGTATACCATTGTTAAGGTAATATATAAATCCGCAGAATAATTCTAAACAAAAATGTTGGATGCAATGAAGTCTTAAGGCTTATTATTACATGAACAGGTTCTGAAGAAGAATACCGACAGCGAGATTATTTCGGACTACCCGGGAGCAGATGCTGAGAAGGAATTTCGGAAAATGGTATTCAGTCCAGAAGCTCTTGCTACTGCAATGACTGGAGGTACCCTGCATTACAGAGAAAGGTCACCGCACAGGGCTGCTCCGACTATCGAGGAATTAAACGATCGTAAGTGCTTTCGCAAATATATTTACTTGTCATAAACCATATTTCATTTACATTAATCATCAACGCAATGTCCTTATGAGGAGCTATTTCTTTCGAGGAAATATTTAGAATTAAGATACATGTTTCCTTGAGCTATCTAAGCAGATTTTTAAGTGGTGTTGCATGATGCAAGGTTTGCACAATTAGAACACACACGTATTTTATACACACGCGGATATACATTTGCAAGACTCTGAATAAAAAATACTGCATACTGCAAGTATTCGTACTTATATTCTGAACACGTTTGGTAATGTTCTACATGCTGGAACACAAGAAGCGGCAGGAGACATAGAGATAGATCAACTGAGACAGCGATTGGTCGAGACGGAAGCAGCCATGGAAAGAATCGTTGTCCAGATGGGCAACATATCACGTTCAGTAATGCATAACTCGAGCCCTCAGCCAGAAATCAAGGTTTATCAGATTAATTTTGAACGCCATTCACAGTTTCAGTTTATTAGTCGTTAGAAATGTGCACGTCGCTGTGTTCTGATTGCGTTACAAGCTTGACCCATCCAATGTACATTAAACATGTTGTACATTTAGTATAAGACTTTATCTTCAATATTTGGCTTTTTTTTCAAATGTCGATGCTTGCGGATAACTGTTGCGACATTACAAATTGTTGGTTTAAACGTTTTATAATTTATATAAGATTCATATATTGATGTTCTGTCAGTCGAATGCGATATTCAATACAAACATTTAAAATTTTAAATCAGAATTATGCGTTCAGTGAAAAACAGAATTCACATTGTATATTTTACATTTTGAGTAGTAGATGGGTCTCCAAAATCCAATGGTCTGGCAGGGGTCGATCGCGGTTCTAAGGTATATTCCTTGCCTCAGAAAATATTCCTAACAAGAGTAACCAAGAGTTTGTGGAACACTTTCTATTTCTAGTGCACTAGTTTCACGAATTAATAATGAAATTGTCACATTAAATGTTTCTTAGGCTTGTATATGATAGTTAAAGTTTCATTATGACATGATTCTACAGTAACAGTATTTCAGTGTTTTTAAGTGTAGAATGCTATTATCATTTACATTTTATCTTTCACATAAGTAAAGATATACATGACTTTTCTCAATGCTAAATATTGTTGAAATATAAGTAAAACAGTAGTTGCTGCTCCCATAGCTTCTCAATTACAAGTGCTAATTGTGTGCCTTGCATGATATCTGCTTATTTTATATCTTGTTGAGCATATTATGAAATATATAATATGTTAAAAAAAATTTTATATATGTGGATTTATATGACATCTTTTACGACTCGTATATACATATAATTATAATAAATTGAATTATGTTTTTTAAATAGATGTAGAATTTTTAACATAGCATATTTTTTAATTCTGAATAATTTTTGTTTTAGTTATATAAAAATTTGTGTATATAAAATAGCTCTTATATCAAATTAATCAGTAAAAAAATGGCTTTGATATTATTACTGCACATGTGTTATTATATTTTTATTTGAAAGATATGTAAAAAAATCAACGTACGAGAAGCACATAATGAGAGAACGACATATTAAGTATTTAATTTATAGGAGGACACAGCAGACCAGGAATCACATAGCAGGGAAGGCGAAGAGTTAGATACAGCAGAACAATCGCCAACAGTTAAAGTCATGGGTATGGAGATGACAGCCAGTTGTGAAAGTGGACAGAAATGTAGCAGACCCACCACACCTATTATTCCTACACCAAGGTACATACTCTCTTTTTTCTATATTTTTGCTGATTTCAGTATTTTCATGATTCATAGAATTGTATTATTTCTGTTTCAGTAATGTTGAAAGAGAAAAAACGCCGCCAACGCCTATATATTTAGAGGGTGCACTTCCGCCGCAGTGTGAATTACTAGTAACCGATTCAGAAACTCAAGCTGAAAAGTCCGACGACGACGACGCCCCAGTTGTTCTCTCAGGCAAAATGACTCTCTCTGTCATCAGTCTCGACCAGATTCCAGCTGTAAGGAAATATTAGAATTACCAACAGAAATCAAATGAATCTGCGGAGCCTTGTTTTATATTTGGTGATTCTTTTATTCATTTAATTGTTTGCCTAACTTCTGTATAGGTTACTTAATATAGAGATCACAAATCACAGGAACTAAATGCAGAACTAAGTGCAAATAATGGTTTCTTGGCTATTACATGTATGGGTATGAGTAATGTGCTGATTTCGTCGTTTATTATTTTCCATCCCAATTATTCTCTGTGATTTGTTCGAAATATTAATAACTGATGCCTTATACTTCTTATGTTTCGCTATTATTTTAATTTTAAGATACACTGGCTTGTTAATACAAATTTAAGTTCTATCAAGAGAATATCAGATGCTTCTGAAATAGGTCGTCAAATTTGAAGAGCATATTCTGCAACTTGACGGTCTATTTCAGAAACAACTTATATTTTGTTATGAAAATATATAATTTACATTTATTTAATATTGTTTATGTTCACGTGTATAAAAATTGACTAAACAGAGTGAATTTGTTTTTAATTATATTTTTGTTATTTTGATAAGTTTATAAATTCTTATTTATACTTAGTTATATAATGCTAATGAGATGATATGTTATGCAAATTGCCTTTTGCAAGAAACAACATTATAGCATTAATTATACATTTACATTAACATATTAACCACTACAACTATACAAAGTAATAATATATTTTGTTACATTTGAGATATTATATTTTATGGCATTTAATATTGATGGTTTCATGATTACATGAAATGAGTCACATAATTTAATCGAATTATATTTTTTTTCTTACGATTCATAGTAGGAGAAAATAAGAAAAAAAGAAAAATGTTAATCTAATAATGTCTAAACTTTTATAATATTTTTTTACATATGTAATAATGTAAAATGAATGTATAAAATATAACTGCACTTTTTTAAAAATAGAATTAAAAATTTATATTGCATAACTTATTATATTAATATATCACAGTATTCTTTTAATTTTCAGAAATATTTAAGGATAAAACTTTTAAAAAAACTTTTAAAAAATAAATAATTTTTATAGCAAAATATTTTCAGTTACATATTTACGAAACTGTTTAAATGTTTAAAATTCACTTACTGAGAAATTCCCTAATAAAGTAACTGAGCACTGTGTTTGTAAATATTCGAGACTCTGTGACAACTGTCTTCTAAGATCGACATTCGATCAGTTAGTGACTAATGGCTTCGGAGGTTACAAAAGATTTAAGATTTACACTAATCATGGGAAGTTGCTTGAAGATTAGAAAACGTAGAAATGAAATGGTATTGTATTTCACAATTAATGGAGAAATGACTTATTCAACGTTATTTTGAGTGAATAATCAAATACTTTTCGTAGTTAATTTATGATATCATTATTTTATGCTTATTAATATAAAAATTATTACTTTTGTTATGTCGTATATTTGCATTTGAATACTTTAATATTGTGAATATAGATTAATTTCAAAAAACATTTTGCATACTGTAATCAAAATTTTTTTACACTCAAAAATTAAAATATTGATATATAAACAATAATAATTTAAAACATTGAATTATTTTGTTATCAAGTTTAAAATTCAATTTAACTCGATTAAAAACTGTGACTCATTCTTTATTTTATTTAATAAATAATTTATTTTTTATGTTGAATTATTTTATTTTATAATTAAAAATACAATTCTATAAATAATTATATTTAACATGTAACAGGATTCTGAGGAGGCTGAAACTCCAGATGTTAAGAGAAAAAAGGTCTTTGATACCAAAGTGGACATTAGGGATGTCAAAGGTGAAGAAAATAAAATATTGCAAAAGGAGGAAGATAGAGAAGTAGAGAAAGTGGAAAGTGAAGAAGAAGAAGAATATGAAGAAGAAGAATATGAAGAAGAAATAGAAGAAGAGGAAAATGAAGAAGAGGAGGAAGAGGAAAATGAAAGATCCTGGAAAGGTAATAAGGTAAAAGGAAGTGCAGAAAAGGAGAAGGAAGAAGAAAAAGAAAATGAAGTGGTGGAAGAGAACGATGAAGAGGTGGAGGAAGACGATGAACAGATGAAGGAAGACGATGAAGAAATGGAGGAGGACGACGAAGAAGTGGAGGAAGACGATGAAGAGGAGGAGGAGGAAGATGATGAAGAAGAGGAGGAAGAGGAAGATCAAAACAGTGATTGGAAAGAAGATGAAGAGGAAGAAAAGAAAGCAAAAAAATCAGCAATTGTTCAAGGAATGAAATAAATGACAACAAACGAATTTAAACTTAGAAAAGATAAAGAAACAGGAATAAAAAACAGCCAAGAATGAGAAAATTTAAAAATAATTCTGTTTCTTCAGATGGATCAGTGTTTACCAATCTTTAATAAGTCCTTTTATTATAATGAAAATAACTATGATTACCATAGTACATATTTATAAGAAAGCTGGTGTAATACTCATAATATGAAGATGCATAAACTTGTTGGTTAAGCACTGCCAGATAAAATGTTATATGCATCACATTTCTGTTTTTTTTTTAAATTAATGTATTTGACATTTTATAGAATCGTAAATTTATTAATCATAGGGGCCAAAAGAAGGAGAGGCAGTGCTGTCTGTGCCACATTATAATGCCATGATGGCATAGACACTTCGACCTATAACACATTATTACTCATAGTTAGAAATTTACAAAATCTGTTTTAAGAATATTCGGTAGATAAAAATAATAGAAAGAGAGTCATGAATCTGTCCAATCATAGCATATGTATGGTATGTATGTCAAATTCATGATTGGCAAGCACTGATACACAACTTTCATAAAAGCCGAAGATCTTTTCTTTTTTTGTACTATACAGATAGAATTTATTCTCTTTTGCTTCGTGTACTAATCATTGTTTCATAAATATTTAATTATATATTATAGCATTTTTGTGTCATATATCTTTAATTTTCATATTAAATTCTGTAAGTCGCTTTCTGTATTTATTGTGAAACATAGAATGCTTTATCATTTCTACATTTCTGACTTAATTTTATGTAAATGTAAATTAAAATATATTCATTTAAAGTATATAAAAATTTTATTTTATTGTTAAAAATAATTTTCATTCACAATTATATTTATCATATTGTACATAATATTTTATCAAAAAAATCAATTTAAAAAAACATGATTTACTTTGTATATTTTCTATTTTGGAATAATTTGTAGTATCAAATAAGTTTATAATTTTATTTTATCTTTAACTGTTTTTACTTTAAAGTCAATACGAAAAAGTAGTAAAAAAAAGCAAGACATAAATGGTTGAATAAAAAAGAATTTATTATAAGTCATATATAAAATACGGTTGATCAATATTATAGGCAGATATAGTAACTTTCTTGATACCTTAAACTATATTTTATATTGCATGAAAATGTTACCGTTTTCGTAATAATATTATATGTTAAAAGCGTGAACAATGTTAAAACGCGATTTAATTAAACAAAGCAGAATATCCTTTAATATTCTTCGATTTTTAATATGTAAACCTGTCACATTTTTTTTTATTCAACAACACTGAGCAACATCTATTTATAGACCCCTATCTTAGATCCCTTTGGCTTATACTCAAACAAGCTCTCACGCAAGTGGAAGTGTTTATGCGAAATGAGATGATGAGACTAATAATATTTATATTTATTATTAGAAAAACGCTACGTAGATAAGTTCTAGTGACAAAGCAATCCATACGAAGGATAAACTGTTTGAGTGCAAATGAAGTATTATATAACTTTATTAGATAATAGTAGTTATTGTTACTGATTAGTGATTTTTATTAAAAATTAGAAGTACTTGTTCATGTAATAAAGACATTCGTTTAAATACAAGTGCTATTAATCATCCTCATGTAGTAGATTAAATATTGTTATCTAATTAAAATCTGTAATCTTAATATATATTTAAAAATCTTATCCTATCATTGCTATTTGCATGCAAAGTGCTATCATGTTTTATGGCATATGCAATAAAAGTTTCATATTTCTGTCATACAAAAAGATTAAGATCAGATCAAAAGGAAAATATATAATATATATATCTGAAATGCATCTTTTTTAAATACTTTTATCCTTAGAACATATATATAAGTTCTAAGTTCTATCTCATTGAGTTTGTTTAAAAAGAGAAAAAATTAACTAATCCTTAGTTCCCTTTAAAAAAAATCTTAAAATAAATTTTTTTTTTTTTTT